>NC_054057.1:25106315-25259815 GCF_017639655.2 Falco naumanni | reverse complement strand
AAGTTAAAAAATAAAAACTTTAGGACTTGGCTTCTGGTGTTTTCTAAATATATTATTAACAGTTCTGTTAATACTCCTAATTGGGTGCTTAAAGTGGTCTGACATACTCCATGAAAGCCCACATGGAGAAAAAAAACTCTTTAGAGACTTGAGATGCCTCATCTTGTTTGTTTGAAACTTAATTTTGATTTGGCAGCCTACCTCTTCACTGCTGAAAGATTGTGTGTGCAGTTGTGATATACTATATTTAATGCGTGTTACATGGATACATTTCTGCAGAGGTTTGGTTGTATCGTGGTGATACCATGTCTTAAACTACCATAAGGGCTGAATCTCATTTTACTGAACTCTTCTACTGTAGTATACAGGGCATGGTCTTATAGATTAATAGAGAAAAGGGGGGGGGGGGGGGGGGGGGGGGGGGGGGCGGGAAATGACAGCAAACAAAATATAAAAATTACTTTGTCCTGACTTAGGGAAGTTTATTCATGATTTAAAGGTGATATTCCCAAAACAAGGTGCTTGTTATTTGGATGGGTATTACATTTTTGTATTTGAATGTTTCTAGCAATATGTGGTAAGGAAGTCTGGTATCTGCAGAGGAACCAGGAGCTCACATCACACTTGTAGTCTCACACACATTAACAAGGGAAAGGGTTTCTTCAGTAACACAAATGCCTCATAAGGGCTCTCAGTTACCATGCATAAAGTGAAAATGTCATTCTGTGTGTGCATCAACAGGCCAGTGTACATTGTGTATTTATTATATGTAGTGTACCATATCATAAAGCATACAACAGTGTGCATTTATTGTGCATTACAGGAATGACTGTAATATTTAAAACTTTTGAGATTGTTTTTTAAATACATGATAAATCAGTGGAAGAGGCCAAACACACAAACCTTTAACAAATGTAATGTCATCACAAGATGTAATCTCAGTGAGACCCCCAGGGAACCTATTAGTGGTAGTGCACAAAGGGCACCCATCACTCTGGAGTGTGGGAGGGTTAATTCTGGGCACTTTGGGAGTGAGGTTTGGCATTGGTTGAAAGGACCACGGTAGATATGTGTTCCAAAGAACACACAACACCCCTTGGTCCCTGGCCTCCATAAACTCCACCAGTAGTACTTTTTATAAACAAAGACAGGTAATTGTCTACTCATCTATTGCCTATCATTTGCAAGCTGGTTTCTCAATATTCCCATGTAGGAAGACACAGTAAGGGAGAGGTCCTTCCAAGAGTCTGCTCAGTGCAGAAGCCACTCACGATTGCTGGGAACTGCCTGCTAGTGTTGCCTTTCTCCAGCAGGCCACAGGAAAAGCTAAAATGATTGACTGCATAGTCTCTCTTAAGCTTAAACCTAAGTGTAAGGCATGATTTGATTGTTCATTATTATTCAGTGTCTCCTGTCTTTTTGAAGGAGATAAAAATTGGCAGTTGCCCTTATTTTGAATATTAAATCCTTTTTGAATAAAGTTGTTCAGTTAAATAGCCAAGTTCCTACCCAGGAGTAATCTGTAATAAGCACTCTGCTGAGAAACAAAACCATGGCACGTTTCCATTTGTGAAGGGTTTGCAGCATCTATTATAAATCAGACACTACCAACATTGAGGAGGTTAGCTTTTCCATTTTCGGAGTCTTTTTGAAATATTTAAGAATAACTTCTTAGGAAAAGTGGATCGCGCTGCCTGTTAGCGTTAGCTCCCTAAATTTAGTGCATGCTCTTACCATTGAAATCTCCACACCTACCACACACTTCCACTAGCTCTTATTGCTTACTGCTGAAGTCTAGCATCCACTGACAGCTTGTCCAGCAGCTTGAAGACTCTCTGGAGTTGTAAAGTGTATTTTAAATACATCAGGACTGAATATTACGGTCAGCAGTCATCATTTAGGGATAAGGCAGATACCAAACTTCAGGCTGAAAACGCAAAGATGTCCTTCTCAGTCTCCATGTGACCAGGATTGTCACAGTGTCTAGTAGTTTAAAAAAAAAAAAAAAAAGATATCTCCCTAGAATATTTCAATGGATTTCTAGCATTACCCTGTCTGTTTAAAAGGCTATTTGTTTACAGCATCTCAAGGAAGATATCTCAGTGTTTGTTGCTAATGGGATTAGGTAGCCGAGATTTGCCCATAGAGGAAGAGTTGTAAGCTTTTTAGAGCTGTTGTGCAACCATCTGCGAGCCCCTCTAGCAAATCTGGGTCTTCTGTAGTATTCAAATTACTGGGTCAATTTTTAAATACAGGTGTGTTCACTGAGCATAAAAGCTGAGGAACTCTTAGCTGAGGAAATCTCTTGCCTTCTTCACATGTCAAAAACTGATTTGGTGACCTTCATTTTCCACCATAACATCCATGCATTTAAATATCTGTGCTTTCTATTTTAAAAATAGACAACCAGGAGGGAAAAGGACAGTTGATGCACTAATGGTAGTGAGAAGTCAAGCTTTCACATCACATGCTTTTCCTTTTTTGTGGGTTTGTGGTGTTTGTTTTTTCTGTTTTCCTCCTCTCTTTCCAGACTCCTGCCCATCTTTGTAAGTTTAGAAGATGTAAGAATCATGCTTAAGTAAAATAAAGAGCAATAAATAGGAGCAAATTATTGCAGTTGAGCCTGGAAGTTCTTTTTTTGAGATTTTTTGCATGTGGATGTCTGTGTACAAGTACATTTCTGTGTGTCACCTCAGGGTAACTTAGAGATGAGCATAGCAGATGCATAGCAGGACTTCACACAGACATTTAAACAGAAAAATTGTTTGGTAACTGTTCAACAGCCTTAAAAGTGAAGAAGCTCAATTTGACACATCAAAGCAATTGGCAGCATTTTCCTTCATGTATTTGCTGCTAACTCATGGGAAGAACTGCCTCCACTGAACTGTTGCAGTCTCGGATAGACTGCATTTATTGAGATAAATGGTAGTGATGAGTGGTGTTTCTCAGGGGCTGGGACTGGCACTGGCACTGTTTAACATCTTTGTTGGTGACATGGACAGTGGGATTGAGTGCACCCTCAGCAAGATTGCTGATGATACCAAGCTGCGTGGTGCAGTTGACACACTGGAGGGTAGGGATGCCATCCAGTAGGATCTTGACAGGCTTGAGAGGTGGGCCTGTGTGAACCTCCTGAAGTTCAAGAAGGCCAAGTACAAGGTCCATGCATCCCTTCCAACCAAAACCACTCTATGATTCTATGATTCTATGATCCTGTGACTTAGGGTAAGCTTGTGACATGGCCTGCAAAGACGCTTAGACTTGCCCATGGGTTGGGGCAATACCAAACACAAGTACAAGCTGGGTGGGGAACGGATTAAGAGCAGCTGTGAAGGAGGAGGACTTGGGGGTGTTGGTTGCAAAACATGACATGGCAATGTGTATTTGCAGCCCAGAAAGCCAACCGTATACTGGGTTGCATCAAAAGAAGATGGCCAGCAGGTCAAAGGAGGTGATTCTCCCCCTCTGCTCTGCTCTCCTGAGACCCCACCTGCAGTGCTGCATTCAGCTCTAGGTCCCCAACATGAGGACATGGACCTGCTGAAATGAGTCTAGAGGAGGACCACAAAGATGATAGGAGGGCTGGAGCACCTCTCTTACAAAGACAGGCTGAGAGAGTTGGGGTTGTTCAGGGTGCAGAAGAGAAGGCTCCAGGGAGACCCCAGAGCACCTTCCAGTACCTAAAGAGGACCTACAAGAAAGCTGGACTGACTTTTTACTTGGGTATGTAGTGATAGGACAAGGGGGAATGGCTTTACACTGACAGAGGGTAGATTTAGATTAGGTATTAGAAAGAAATTCTTCACTATCAGGGTGGTGAGGCACTGGTGTGGGTTGCCCAGCTGTGACTGCCCCATCCCTGGAATTGTTCAAGGACAGGCTGGATGGGGCTTTGGGCAACCTGGATCTAGTGGAAGGTGTCCCTGCCCATGGCAAGGGGATTGGAAATAGATGGTCTTTAAGGTCCCTTCCAACCCAAACTATTTTGTGATTCTATGATTCTATGACTTAGGGTAGGCTTGTGACATGGCCCTGCACAGACACTCATGCTGCCCATCAGTGACCTAGTTCAGGCATTCTCAATAAAACAAATTTAGGTATCTTTCCACTATGTCTTGCAGGCAGACTTCCAGAGTAGGCTAAGAGAGACGCTGTGGAAAATGTGGAAAATTTGTATAATTCAACCAGTTGACATTATTTGATAAAAGAAACACAAAGATCTTCCAGAAGGTTAGAACTGAGATAGCTGTAATGCCAAAAGAGCACTGCCACATATGGGCCCTAGCCTCATAAATCAGCAGCTGGTAGCTTTTTGCTGTCAATTATCTAAAATTCAATATGCTACTATATGAAAAAGAATGTTTTCTTCTGAGGCTCTTGAACACATATTGCTCCTCCTGCTTGGAAAGAAGCACCCAGAAGTGTGTGTTAAGTTTAACATGCATTAATTCATAATCCATTATTTTAGTATCAATGAATGCATGTATTGAGAAAAAGTATAATGAGAGTTGAAAAAAAAAAAAAAAAGATGAGGATGAGATCCACATTTTCTGCTTTTCCATTTTCTTCCTTGACTGTATTTCCTCTCTCTGCCTCAGAGCCTTTACTACAACCACATCTTTCATTTCTTCTGCTTCCCTCCACATCTCAGGTTCACGTGGATGGCTTCTCCCTGTTTCTTCAGCTGTGCCACAGTCCAATAGCTTAATTTGTCCTACTCATAATTTTTGGGGGAACCTCATACCCCATGTTGCCCCGCTCCAGCCTGATCCTGCCCCATCCACCTAGCCCTTCTCTCTCAGGCTCCACATCACCTTAGTAAACCATATCTTATTTTCTTTACTTTTTTGTGTTACCCTCTTCTTTTTTGAGATTAAATAACACATTCTTTTCCACTTTCCTTTTTAGAATGAGATTTCAAACCTTTGCTATACATATGTGTGTATACACACACACACACACAGATATAGATAGCTATAGCTATATACACACACACACATATTTTTTTATTTATCAGGTCTTTGCTCCTGGGCCTTAACAGCTTAAATGGGTGGCTCTGGAACACCTGTTCTCTAGAGGCAGACCCTGGCATTTAGCAGTTCCTTTGCTCAATGTACCATTTAAAGTAAGGTGAGTAAGTAGGACTTTCATATGCACACCATCTGTGTTTCCCTCCTCTCTGGTCAAAAAATCCCAACCATTTTCCACCTGCCTTCTCCAGCATAAAGTGATCTTAACTTCTTTTTCAGAACCAAGGAGAATTAACTCCTCCAGTGGTTTGTAGAAAATTTTGCACCTGTATTTTAAGAATCATTCAATGTATATTTGTACTTCTTTTCACATTTATGCCATAATTTACCCTATAATACTCTTGGAAGAGTAGGTTCCATTTCACACAACCTTCAGAACTGTGCTTATTATAAATTCTGTTCTTACATTCAGCTTTAATGGTGTTATGCAGTCTTACAGTTAAATTCTGAATTTATGCTATTAATGAATCCTTTTTAATTAACTAATGTAAAAATTCAAATATATCTTATAAAAAAGAAATACACATTGCTCAGAATCTGAAAGTGATTTCTGGAAAATGGTTGTTCCTGTCACTTTTCCTCTTGACAAAATACTAACAGAGTCTCATAAGACAAAAAGAAGATCTTTCTGCCAGATTTCAACACCTACTGCAAATAATGGAAGTATGAAGAGAATAAAAAGAAAAAACAGGCAGAAAGAACTCCGGGTATGGTAAAAAACTGATCACCTTAACCTATATTTCAGCATCCCTTCTTTCCTCTCTTATGACAGTGATCCTCCTTCTTGCAGTGTGGGTTTTGGGTTTTATGTATAGTATGGCCTATGATAAATGTAACATACGGTACATATAAGTACATGCACGAGTGTGCCACATATACTTCCTGTACTATATATGTATGTAGCACATAGTATGACCCAATATAATTTTATAGTACTGACTGTGACTGATGTTTTCAGGCCTTCTCAGTAGGTAGAAAGCAAACAGATGCACATACTACATGCATCTGCATGAAAACTAGCATTTTGCAGTAGGGATACAGGAAGAATTAGGACAAACCCTGACCGTGCTACTAACACACAGTAGCCACCTTTAAAATGGTAAGTGCTATAGAAGATCCACAGTGCCTGTCGTGTTCTGCAACCACATTTTCATAGCTTAGTTCTTGCATTTAGTAGCCTTCTTACTCACCTTGCCTTTTCAGCAGTCTGGAGTAAGACGTGCAAGCAAATGTATGACAATAAATATTGTCAGACCAGAAAAATGGTTCCTCTCACCAGGATTAGAACTTCCGAGGCAAGATTTTATAGTGACTTAGCTGCTGAAGGAAAGTGGGGAAGAGATACATTCTTCTCTGATAACAGAAAGGCAATGTTAACTATCTGAGAAACTCAGTAAGGTGTATAAACTATCTCAAGTAGGTGTTGGTTTGTCTCAGTAGCACACATCCATGTAGGCAATCACGGCACTCATAGGAGTTCAGTTCTCTGCTAAAGCAAAGACACTGGCGCTTTGAAGTAAGCAACCTGGAAAGCTGGCAACTATCTGGAACAGTAAAGAAATAGTCTCCCTGAGAAATGAACGGGGATCGGATTTAGGAAGGCAGTGAACTGACACCAGACAGAAATGAAATGAAAGAATGCCTCAGCCTGGGGTTCAGTTGGAATTTCAGCGTAGATCTCTTGGATCCTGGCACACTTGCATGACAACTATGCCTTACATAAAAATTACCACTCCTTGCAGTCCCACTGTTGAAGCATAAAAACGGATTCTGCATAACACTTCTTAGATCTATTCTCTTGCAAGAGCACATTGAATGAAGGTATAGAGAGGAAAAAGGACATTCCCAGGATCTGGTTACCCCTTAATATTGGTTCACAGGTGATGAAGTCTAACACACAGCTGGCATGATAATGCATGAGACTCAGGAGGTACCTGCATTAACAAGCCAATGCTCTGTTAAAATAAAACCCCCATTTTTTATTTTTTCCACATTTTTTTTCAGTAAACACATATAATTAGTTAAAAAAGAAGAAAATTGAGTGAAAAATAACAAATGGACTTTGAATGCAGAGGGAAATGATGACAGATTTCATATTAAGTTGCCTGTTACTTCCCATAATTAAAGCATCATGAAAACTTTTCTCGTTTATATATAAACAGAATACATCACACTTCTAATGAGAAACGGGAAGCTATCTCTAGTGCCAAACTGAACAAATTGGCTTTGATTTTCAAAACCACTGAAGAGACTCAGAAGCCTAATTAAAATGAATAGGAACAAGACATCCACCTCAGTGTGTGGCTCTAAAAAAGTCCCTCCACCTATTTGAATTTATTTTCTAAGAAACCATGAATTCCAGTACTTCAGAGAAGCACCTCTAGGCAATTCATAGGAGTCAAATCTAAAAGGCTATATCTACATTTATGAAAACGAAAGTGAGCCATAACATATTTTTGAACACTGGCATGCAGTTGTCCCTTACTGTTAAATTACTGGCATATGCCCCAGCAAGGTTCTGGTCCAGGCTAGCCTGAGTCACCAAAACAATTTCCAGGCAGGGTCGGGGGAATAGCATGATCCTTGTTAGTAAAGGCTCTGCCCATTTGGTGGGCTTTCTCTGGCCCAGCTGTCAAGCATTATCCTGTTAAACTGTTGGCCCATATATATACCAGCAAGCCACACTTCAACCTCCTCTTCCCCATCCAAGTGCTTGAAATCTTGGGTTTTTTGAGGGTTGGTGAGGAAGGTTTGCAAATGATGAATGTCCTAAGTAGTTGTATGCTGTGCTAGTGTGAACATGCTTCTGTGTATTCTACTAAGGCTAGACTAAAGGTGGCCTCAGAGGTTGTCAAAGGCTGTCTGGCACCAACACAAGCAGTGGAAGAGCAAGCAGGAGAGGTGCCAGGAACCACTGGATTTGGGAATGTGGCAGGAGCTGCATGGGACATGCAGGATCACCTAGCAATCCCCATGGAGGCTGAAGGACTTGGGGAGAAGGGGCTGAATGTGATACCTACAACAAAATGGGTTATGTGAGGTATTGCACATGAAGCAGTAGTGAGAAGAGTGTGGCATGTGTACTGGTTTAGAAAAACAACGAGTAGGAAGATGCAAAGGCCTGCAGGATGAATTTGAGTCAGGGCTTTGCCCACCACCTTGCAGTCGGTATATGACCACTGTGTCTTCGAGGAAGGAGAGTTCAAGTGTGTAAATGCAGGCCGTGTCATGCCATGTGGCCTCAGGCTAAAAAAGTATTCCTAGACCCATTTCTGTTACTCAGGCAGATGTAACAAAAGCCACTTAGGAGGATAAATCAAGAATCACAGTAGAACTCTTTGGTGAAGCAAGAAGACCAATGCTGGTCCACAGGATGACAGGAAGGTCATAACAATGTAAAAATTATGCGTGGAAAGAGGGAACATATATGAAAGGAAAATGAAGACAGAAAAACAGAATGAACAATAGAATGAAGGGAGAGAGGAAGAAGAGGGAAGGAAATAGAGGCAGAGAAAGGAATTAAAGGCAAGTGCATATTTCCAGGTTAATCAGCTTTAGTTTATTTAGTCATGTGCATTTATTATATTTCCTTGGTACATGGCCTACTTTCTTATTTAGAGAGAAGGGAATGACAAAATACTGTGCAGCAGGGATTTGCACATTACTTCATCCATTACTGGGCATGTTATTGTTTCTCAGAGGTTTATGCATTTTTTAAAACAGCATGCCCCAGCAGCAGGAAATTCAGTATTTAAATTTTAAACAGAAGGTTTGAGTGAACTTAGGCCTCTGCAGTCTTGACACTTTCTTGTTCCTCTCTGTATACAAGCTCAGTCTGCTGTGCCTGGGTCAGGAACCAAACGGGAGATTTTCAGAAAAACGTCGAGGGAGAATGAAGATATTAAAGGATGTTGTCGTGCTGTTGAAGAATGTTTTCATGCTTTTTCTGAAACTGCTTACAGTACCATCTCTCAGTGATCATTGTGCTGTCATTAGGGTTAAAAAGCTTGACTGTAATTCTCTCACAGAAGGGGCATCTGGCTGTAATTCAGGAGACTGGATTTCTACTCTAGCTTCTCTGTGTGACCATTAGAAGGGAGCTAATTGCTCTGCAGCTTAGGACCAGTGGATAATAATCGGTGAATACAGTTGGAAAATGTATTGATATATACTTACAACAAGTGTTTTAGATGTGCTGAGTATTATTTGCATAGTAAAATATTCTTCAGAGTACCTTGGGCCCTTTTGGCAGAAAATAAATAACAGTCATAAGACAAATACTGTCCACAGATCTATCTTCCCTTAACATTTGAATGTTTGTATCATTTTACTCTTTAGTTCCTTAAAAATAATATGGTTTATGACACAGGGGTCAAATATCATCCCAGAGGTAACCCATGTTTCAGAGATGAGTGAAGCTATCCATGGCTTTACAGCAGTTCCTGGAATCCTTCCGAATCAGAGTGAGTTGACAGCACACAGTATGTAACAGCACTTCTCACCATTTTTAAGAGGTTTTAGAACAATAACTAAAGTGATAAGATGAATGCCAATAAATTAATCAAATTAACTTAGCAGTTAGCAGGTTTAAAATTAAAGACACTGGCATTTCACACGGAGTATGACTGAAATGTGGCACAAGGGATTGTGTGTGCTAAAACTTCCCCGGGATTGATGGACAGAATCAAGGAAGAAAAACCTATGGTTCTGTGAAGCAGCCTGAGGTGAGCTGTAGAACTTCTTTTTAAGTAGCTGTTCAGTCTCTTTCATTCCGAGATACATTTCTGTGAAACTGTGTCAGAATGCAATATCTGTTTTAAATACGAGGTTCATTTTCCTTCTGTACCATTTTCTTTGCCGCCCTGGAAAATCCAAAAGATAATGCTACAAAGATAAGAGTAGAAATTCCCTAATGTAGTGAATTTTAAAATTTTTGTGGAATATTTGCTTCAGACAAGTAGCTAGGTCTTGTCAAAATCCTGCCGTTTTTTGTTTTTTTTTCAACAGCTGGAATGGGAGGAGGTGGGGATTAAGCCAAGCTTTTGATTACTTGATAGGAGCTGAGAAAATCAGCCAGGATGATCATCTTAGAATGGAAACTGTAGTATATAAAAGAAACAGTCTTTCACTAGCTACTAGTTTCCTTGCCCACATAACAAGACTCTGCCTCTGTGCTGTGGGTGAAGAGAGATGCCATAGTTCAGAATAGATGTTCTGCCATTAAATGTAGGGAAAAAGATATTTCTGTTTTCTTACTCTAAGCCCTCTGATTACAAGTAAATTAATTTTGATGCTTCTCTCTTCTTCTTGTCCCTTTTCTAAAAAGCAGTTACCTTCAAGTCTCCTTACCAAGAAAATGAGCCTCTTAATGCTCACTGTAGTGTTTCAAGAGGTGAAGCGCAGCAAAAATCTGATGCTACTAGAAATAGTACCATGGACTGTTCAGACTGAGAGATGCTTCTGATATATACATCTTACTTCTTGTTGCCCAAACCTAGTAGGATGATGAGAATTTGGTGAAGAGAGCTTTACCAAGCTTGTGACTTTAAAGCACCTCTCACTCAGCAAACTTTTATGGAGCTTGCTTTAATTCCCATTGAGATTGTTGGAACATGGTCTACCACACATTTACAGAAGAGAGGCCTGAGTAAAGAAGTACAAACCAGGATAATAAAGAACTTGAATTCCCCATAAGTATTTATATCTATTACATCTGTCCTATCAGTGTTATTTATAGCAAAAAATATTTTTAACAGAAATGTATTTATGTCAGGATGAAACTAAGGGTGAGTAAAGATTTTGTATGAGTAGATTTGCCAACTAGCATGTCTTTGGATCAGTATAGATGAATTTGAGTGCATGCAGAGAAACAGTTTTGACAATACAAAGACAGAAAATCTAAAATCAGTGTTTTCTAAACAAAATTTTTTTTTTTTCTTTAAAGAGTCTGTTGGAGCAACATTTTGGTGTTTAGATAAAAGTTAAGACAAAAAGCTGAACAAAAGAAACTTTTACTATTTTGGATAGAGAAACAAACAGAACATGTTTTTGATCTTTCTCAAGTGAAATAGTTTTCAAATTTTTCACAAAGTGGCTGGTACAGTAAAGGAAAGTCAGCGCAAGGATTTTCTTCAAGGATGTAGTCTGAAATGAATGTAATTAAAAAAAGGAGAAAAAGCACCTATTTGCTATATAATAAATTAAGACATATAAGAGAACTTAAGAATAGAAAGATTTACTGGTTTTGTTAAATGGGTCAACTGAAAAAAAACACCAAACCCAAGCACAAAAATCTGTTAGAATTAAATATGTGCCATGTTAAGTTGCTGTGTATTTCTTGGCTCCATAAACAGAGGTCATCACTGCCAAAAAAAGGGTACAAGTGCTTTCATTAACTTTAAAATTAATCATGCATGGTAACTACAGATGTGTAAAAATTGTCAAATAAAATAATTTTTATGAAATGTTTACGTAGCCCCCATCTTACCTACTTCTTACTGATTTTTTTGAAGAAATCTACATTGGTTACTACCGTGGTTTAAAATAGTTTTATATTAAAAATACCTTTTCCACAGCATACTGTATTCTCCACAGCTGCACAGAAGAGGTATTTCATCAATGTAAAATTTAAAACATATTGCTAATTCAGATATATGTTATATTTTTGTATAATTTAAAAGATGTTATATACAGCATATAAGGAAACGATTGTGAAGAGTTGCTGTCACATGTTAGGTATTTAGTATTGTTTTCTTCACTTGCTGTATATTTTAGTAGACTTAGGGAAAGAATACAGCATTTAAAAAATACCCCCAGTCTGTTGGGAATGCTGGTGGATTCCCAAACATCTAAATAAAATGTATTCCGTATGAAGAATTGGTAATATATTATCACATAGTATTCTGTAGAATTGAAAATTGAAAAATAAAAATGTTGACCACAGAAATGAGCTTTGTTCTAACTATGATTTGGGAGAATGTATTTTGGTCTATATGCTCCTGATACCATCTTTCCCAAAATAGGATTTCCCATTTGCTTTAAAATAATTGTTCAGATTATTTGAGGTTTTTTCAGCTAAATCATAAACGCTGATTAACATTACAGGAATCCTCAGGTAGATGCCCTGGGCATTGTATTATTCCCTGTACATGGATAGATCTCTGATGCTGTAAAGAATTTTAGGCAGGAATGTGTTCATATATTGATAAAAATTATCTCCCCTGAATACTAACATGAAACTAATAACCTGGGTCTCCAGATTTTCATGCAGTTTGATATGTGCTTGATTCAGCTGGGTACAGAAAAAGTCACATTTTAAAAGATTTTTTCAAAAATGTGCTTCATTCTTATGCTTGTGAGAAAGAAGTGATAATATTAGCTATTTATCTGGCAAATCATAAAAAAAAAAAAAGATGTTTCTTTCATGGTCAGTAATTATGTAATTAATATGTAATTAATATGATTAAGGGAAAATTTTAATAAAAAATTCAGGAAGCTTCCAATAAAAGTTGCTGTCACTAGGTACATGTAGCTATTTCTAAAATATTTTTTTACACAGAAAATATGAAGAATAGGTACAATTTGAATACTTGTAGACTTAATAATAAAATATTTACATTTTAATATAATTATTATTTAAATGCTGTCTTATAAATGTTGAAACTCAGCTATTGAAGGGTTGCTATGTGCTGTACTAAGCCACAGGCAGAATCATTGTATTACTGTTAGCAGGTAGATTACTAGAATAGCTACTTATCTTTGAAATTTGTCATTGTCTGTTGACAGTAATGAATGGAAATATGCTGAACCACTCTAGACTGGACTCTAGCCATGCTGGCAGAATTTCTTCATGTCTGCTTCCAGCCCTAAACTTCCCGTCTCCAGCTCTAACTCCCACCTCTTCACCCCAGGAAGGGTGGAAAATTCCCTGACTCTCACTTTTGAACCAACTAGGTAAGCTCTTCAGTCCTCATTTTGACTTAATTTTAAAAAACAGAATTTTGTGTGTATAAAATGTATCCCTTAAATGTTGCTTTTTTAGGGTCCTTTTCTCCCATTAGACCTTAAAGAGATTTTTATTTTCCTCAATATTCACCTTTTTCTTGTTAATCTTGTGATTGCTCTAAATTTTCTTGATGGGCTACTTCTTCATTCTCTCTGTCCAAACCACAGACCATCAAACCTGTGAAGCTACAATTCCTCCTAGTGGCCACAACCATTTTTTGTTCTCCTTGTGGCATCACCATGCGGTTAATAAATATTTCAATTGCAGTGTTGTAAAAGAGGGATGGAGATGAAGCAAAAGATCTTTCCATGCCCTCTTGCAGATCCCATGGTCTTATACCTGGCCCCAGTGGCTCTAGTTTAACCCTTCTGGGTGGCAGATCTATTGGAGAAGAAGATGGCAATTTCAAGGTACAAAGCCAGTTCCAGGGGTGGGTCACTGATCCAGTCACACAGCAAACAATTTCTCCCCTACCCCACCACCTGGCAAACTCCAAATCCTCTGGGCCCTTCTCTGGGGAAGAGTGTTCTTCAAAATTGCTACTACCCCACCAGAGAGCTCATCTAGAATTAATGGGCATTGGTTGAAATTTCTTAGGGTTTGTGAAAATGTGACAAGCTGTACTGACATTTTTCAAGACCCCACCCAGTAGACTTGGTGCGTTCTCAGGATAATGGTTATTACTTAGCCATATAGCATCATGTGAGTATGGGAGCTCTACAGAGAGAATGATTTATGGCGACTGGAATTTCTTTAACATGGTGTGCATTCACAGCCCAGCCTCCACCCCATCTGTACCAGTGTGTCATTAATAAACGCAGCAATACTGAGGGCAAAAGATCTGCTGACAGCTGGTTCCACAAAGCTGTGGAACCAGGAAACAATTAGAAAACCTGATCTTGTAGATAAGCACCTACCCATGAAGTTCAGAAGTGCTGCTAAAGCAGTATTTTGTGTTCCTTCTAGGTGTTTCAGATGCAGAGCATTTCTGGTGTATGTTGAACTGAACTGCTACAGGGCTTGGGATGCTTTAATAAAAATTACTATCAAGATGATGCTTCCAGAATGTCGGGGTTTTTTTCTTGCTGTAGTAATACTTTAGGCATTTGACACAAATTGCTTCAAAAACCACACCCACACCAATTTCTCAATGTGGTATAGAAACAGGTTCAGTTATAATTCAGGAATGGAAAAAAATTAAGTGATGAATCATGAAATATTTTCAGGTGAACCACTGTTCTAGATTAAAGTTGAGTTTAATTACAGTATTTCCACAGAAAATATTTCTACAGATGAGATAGTCAAAGTAGGTAGCTTCTAAATAATAAAATTGATAGCCTTGCTAACATTTCCAACAGGAAAAGCATTTTTTTAGTGAGTAACATTAAACACTATTGTTATTCAGGAAACTAAAACACTGTTTTAGCCTTTTGCACCAGGAGCTGCTGGTTTGTTATGATCCTGCTAAGAAAAGCACCCAGACATTGTAAAGCATTCCTTAAAATGCTATTTATTAGAGGTAAAACTATGAAGAAGGAGAGGATTGGGAGCTCTGAGCTGAGTGGCAATGCCCAGGCCTCCAGTGAGGGTGCAGCTCACTATACAGATCTTGTCTGTGGAAAGGTTACCCCATTTTGGTTATCCAAGATCTTACAGGATTTTCTTAAACAAAACAACTTTAATAATAATTTTAAATGAAGGGGATGTTCACGTGAGAACTTCTAGATAAAGGCAAGGATGTGCAGGTGGTGCAGTGCTTGGCGTGGAGCAGGAGCTGCCTGCAGGCTCCCCTGATGCAACCAGGCAGATGAGGTGTCCCCCACACAGCACAGTGCAGGGCTGCGCCTGCCCATGTGAACTGCAGTGTGGACCACCAGCTCCTCCATGCACAACAGTTTCCTGGTCAGGACTGCTGCAACGAGGAACACTATCTGAAGAATATACGGCAATGGCGTTGATGGTCTCTATGAAAATTAAACCATTTTGTATATGCAAAGTGGAGAGTATATGAGTACCATGATACATGATAGATTTGTCTAAGTTGCAAATACAAGGACAGGTCTTGAGAGTGCCTTTGGGTTATCCAAGGCTGCTGTAAATAGACAGCATTCATGCGATGTAAGTGGTAATGATAACCACCAGCTAAAGATCTAGCCCTGTGACTGAGGCTGCTTTACCCTGTGCATACACTAATGAAAAACTGACCCAAGCAAAAGGAGGTTAAATTTTAAACTAGGAGCAAGAAGTGGAATACAAAGACTCTCAGAATGTATTATAAATGATTTTGTTATTTGCTGGTTCAAGTCTAGCCCTTTTTGGTAAATTCCATACCAGGAATGGAGGTGAGGGAGAGAGAGGATACAAGAATTGAACGCCTGCAGGATCTATATGGGTTCGTGTGGCAGTGACAAAAATCTCCTCTTGGATATGAAGACTCACTGCAGTCTCTGGTGGTTTTTTGCTTGTCTGATGTTTTCCCTTTCTGGGAAGGAAGGTAGTTTCCCTTTTCTCAGGCTTGACACACTGAAATTCTCTGCAGCTTGAGAGAGGTGAAGTTTAAGAAGGGTTATAAGCTGTCTTCTCTCATAAGGTTTAGGAAGCTATGGCAGATGTTCAGCCTGACTGCTGGCAGAGGGAGGAAATGACCAGATGGATGTTCTCTCTCCTCTACCTCCTCTGTCACCTTTGTCCTAAGCAGGCTGCAGTAAAGCTGTGTGCTCTATAACACAATCCTTAGGGCTCCCCTATGGCAGCACTTGCCGCAGCCTTCCAAGCCAGTTGCAGAAAGCACTCTCACTTGGTAATGCAGAAAGTTAAGGTCTTTTGGGAAAAGATATTCCTTCTTGGGGGATTTGTTTATCTTAAGCAGCAAAAACTGCTCCAGTATATGCAGTTGTAATGGTTGAGAGCAGATTTTGCCACATGCTGAAAAGCTATGTATGGGATAAGAAACTATGTTCACATCCTGAGCAGGCCCATCTGACCTTAGGCGGTCAGTAGTGAACTGGCATATTATACCTTGTAAATCTCTCTTCATCCCGAGGATTTACTTCTATAACCTCCCTGCTGCAGGGAAACAGGCCTTTTCCCCAGTAGTTCCTGGTGGATCAAACTCTTATCTCTCCTCAGACATCATCTTTTCTAGTGACTACTGTGGGAAAAGAAAACTTACTTGCTCCTTAGTGGAGCCAAGCTATTCACTGTGGCAATAAAATGTACTTTTGAAACAGAAATCTCAAGGTTTGATTCTCACTGATGAGACAAATATTAGGTAGCCAAACTTCTTTCACTGATTTTACACTGAGGAATAGACACAAACTGGCACATGGAAGAGACAGGTTGTTCAGTGCAGAGTACCATGAACAGTGGGTTTTCTCAGTCCAAGAAGGTTAAAGAAATAGTGCAATTTATCCCTCCATAATATGCTATCTTAATTATGAGGAACATATTCTGACCAAAGCCTTCAGAAAATTTACTTCTCTCTAGGATTTTACTTTTTGTTTAGTCACACAAAATATGCATAGAATATTGCTTACATTTGTGGTTAAGAACAAACATCTGTAGGTATATATATGGTGCATATTGATCTATACAGCATAAACTATAATCTACATTCATCCTTCCTGTCAGTGTGACTGCTACAAGGTGGAACTTGCTGTCAAAATTCCCATGTTAGTTTTAAGTATAAAGCAAGATAACACTATTGCAATAGATACAATACCTGCAGACTGACAAAAAAGTAACTGACTATGAGATCACCAGAAGTGAAGTGGTATTGGAAAGCAGGTGGAGGGATGCAGTAATTTTGGAAAATACCTTAACAGGCAATCAGTCACATGTCTCATTATGTTGTGTACACTGCCCATGAAGAGCTAGAACAAAATGCATATCCAGGTATGAGGTAAGTATCACTTGGCATTAAGCTTTCTAAAAGCTATGAATTTAAGTCCAGTGCTATGATGCCAGTTTTCTAATGCCATGTTAGAGCTGCAGGCTGAACATGTTTGGAGTTACTCATCTACACCACAGAAACTGCAAACAGAATTGCACCCCACACCCAGAGTACTGTGTCCAGTTTTGTGCTCCCCAGTTCAAGACAGACACTTTTTTACTGTGAGGGTGGCTGAGAACCAACACTGCTTGCCCAGAGAGGTTGTCTCCATCCTTGGACATGTTCAAAAGACATTTGGACATGTTCCTTGGCAAATGGCTCTAGGTACCCTGCTTGAGTGAGAGGCTGGATGAGATGAATTCCAGAGGTTCTCTTCCAGTGTCAACACTTCTGTGATGCTGTGATTCTTTAACTGGACTCAAAAACTTAGGAGCTGACACAATATTATGTTGTGGACTGCTCAGTCATATCAAATTATGACTGTGTCAGCTGTCATTAAAAACATCTTTACCTCCATTAGCCAATGCCTCACCCCATTTCTTCTTGGAATTTTTTTGTGTGTGTGTGTGTGTGAGGTGGGTTTTTTTGTTCTTTCACAGGCACAGACTAAATCTGCAAAGCAGGAAATCTTAAGCTTATATAGCAGAGCAAAAATCTGTTTCTAAAATTGTTCTTCATAAAAAACATTATGCTAATTTAGAAGAGACTTTTCCAGGGACTTGTCTTTATATGCTTGGAGTTGGCAGTGAAAGCTTAGGGCATGGCACCAAGCTGTTGTTCTTGAGGCGGTTGCTAATCAGCAGTGCAGCTTAGGAAACTATGGAGCAGCTATGAAACAGTAATGAAATAGTGGTTCTCTTGTGGCATGGAGGCAGCTGTAACAAAATGAATGATCAAAGGATATGGCTGTCCTTGACAGTGTACCCTTACACTCAATTAAATAGCTTTAAAACAAAAATATTAAAGAGTCTAGAGAACAGATTCTTTGTTTCTTGGTTTTACCATTGATGAGACTGAGGAAATAGAATTAAAGAGCTCTCTGAAAAATGAGTTTATGTGAACCAATTAGCAGACAAGGCAGTTCAATTTTTAAATGACAGAGTACCAGAACAGGAGCTCACACTTCAGTTACGTTATACTTGGACAGTCTGTAGCCGTGAGCTGAAATGTGGTTGAAGGGCAACTGAGAAGCATCTTTCTTTGCAGCTGGCTGTTCAGTAACTTGCACAGAAGACGACAGCAGGCTCTAGGGCCTCCTTTCCTTTTGCATTCAGTAAGATTTCGTAGAAAGGTAATAAAAAGTGACAATAGTTCCCTTGGAGATTTGTGTTCAGTATGACCATTTATGATATGCAGGGGGTAGGCTTAAAACAGCACAGCTATTCTGGTTTAAACTCAGGTTTTGGGGAGTATCTTCACCTTCATAGCTCTCCCCACAATCTTGGACTTCACCAGGGCTACAGTGACTGAGCTGCAGTACTCTCCTAACTCTGCAGGTACTGATGCTGTAATGGATTTCCCTGACCTCATCTCAGGTACTCTCTTGTGGCCTCAGCTTTCTGAGCATTAAGGGTTTGATAAGAGTATTTTCTATGTGTTGGGCACCCATACTACTGTTTCCTTTTTCTGTACTACTAAGACTCTCACAGCTATCTAGATTTTTCCTCCCATTGCTACCAGAGAAACTCAAACCCCATGACTACAGCTACACAGTAACAACAAGACTGCTCTGAAAAATTAGGTAGGCATTTCAGACTTGTCCAGGCTCAATTAGAGCACACAGGCACCTGTACCCTGCCACTGGCTACTCTACATGTACTCTGCCTGCTAGCACAGCAGAACTCCAACAAATAAGGTGGAGAGAAGGTAAGGCTTAGTAACTCCTGGTTTTTAGTGATAAAATTGATAAAAGTATCTTTGATGAAGGCCCTTCAGTTTGTATTGAGTCCAGATGAAGAGAATAACTGGAAAAACTCATATTAAATAGTTCACAATATAGTTTAAAAAAAAAAAAAGGAAGTAAAAAACCGACCCCAAAGAAAACACACATAAGTGTAGATTTTGACAAGCTGCACATGACAGCATCCTTTTGTACAGGGAGCAGGAGTCCCTACTCTCCAGCGTGACAAATGCTTACTAGAAGGAAAACAACCTTTTGTGCTACCTTTAGCTCTTTGTAACAGAGTATCGGTAGCTGGTTGGTGTGCCCTCAATTCCACACATTTTTGTTGGGTTTTTTTATATGAATTTACTAGTTCCCTCTGTGGGAATAACGTAGCTGCTGCTTGATTCACAAGCTGATTCAGTCTGTGGAAATATTGCACTGGGTGGTAAAGGCCTTGGAATTTAAATCTCTTTAATACAAATGTTTGAGCCTGAATGTGAAGCAGTACAGTCAAGAAGCTTAAAATTAGCAGCTTCTACTTTAACACTTTATTGCCCACCCAAATCAAATTAAATATGTTTCAGGATGAGTAGCAAAAATATGTATGCTGTTTCATGTTTCTTTGTCTAGCTATAAAAGGTGTGAGTCTGGGCACCTGAGAGGAAGCCTGACTGCTTTATGCTCTTATTGATGTAGGAAGACTCTGTGACAAGAGAAGGGGTTGTGCCAACAGAGAGCTGCTGAATACGTGTGGCTGAAAGGAGCTTCAGGAGATGGGGAAGAAACCTGCCATATATCTACAGACCTGAACATCCTTCATTGTGGCAGAAGCAGGGAGCAAAGTGAAACACCAGGCCTCAGAGAAAATTGAATATTTTCTGTGGACCCAAATTTTATATCTACACTAATTAACTGGAAAAGGCCAGAGTGTGATCCAAAGTGTTGTCATATGAAGCCATGTTGCTTAATTGCTATTATTCTCCCTGGCATGATTTGATCTGTGTCATCTAGCACACTCTCCAGTGACATTCAAAGGATACCATTGGTCCTAAGACTGTGCTCCTAATAGGCAAAACAGGCGAGGTTTCCCTTTTGTGGGGTGAGAAGAAAGTTTAACTATGTGAATGCATGTCATGCTCTGCCATTTGCCACACAGAAGAGGAAGATGTAAGGTGACCTAGTTGAGTAGTGAAGGCCTAATCACACTCTCAGCTACTGGGAAATGACTGGGCCCAGGAAGAGCAGTGCTAATTACTGAAGCTGGAAGAGCAAGTTCTTTTGCAGCTCATATATTCAAAATCTCTGCCTGATCCAACAATTAGGCCCCTGAAATTTCTTATTAAAAATCTAGTAGACAAGGAAATTTAATGAAGTAAAATTAGACCCTTTTGCATTCTTTTAAATTAGTATTTGGGATTATTGATGGAAATCTTAATTAGATGCTATAATTACTTTGGAAAATTGCATAGTTTGAACTAGACCCATGCATTATGTCCATTTGCCAGAGAGAAACCAAAACTGCTTCAGTATTTCCTCTGTTGTAGCTGAGAGCATTTTGGCAGGCATTTGAAAGGAGTGTTCTCATCACATATTTTAGACTCAGAAGTCACCATTATGACTGTCTGATCTAACTTCCCACAGCCTCACAATGTGAAATACCATTCGTAGCACTTACTGATTTTGTCAGAGCCCTGAGTGCACTGGTAGGCCTTATGGCCCTAGCCAGCCTCACCTGAGGCCCCTCCCCAGGCATACCCACAGGCCAGGGAGCCAATTCCAGCTCTGCTCAGCGTGGTGCTGTTAGTCCCTCCCCTATTGACACTGTAGGAGTGCCGGTATCCAGCTCAGCCAGGGCCATGCCCTCACTGATCCTAACCCTGACCAACAGGCTGATGACCCAGCTTGATCTCAGATGTTCCCTGTCGCCACAAACTTGTCTGGTGACCCAGACTGCTGGCCACCCCTGGCTTCCACCCTTGGGCCTTCCTGGCTTGTTTCACCCTGGAGGCTGTGGGATGGGGCCCTGGCAGATGAGACCCAAGTTCACGTTTTCATGCTTGGTCCTCAGGGCCCTGTCCCTCAGTGAGCCGGCAGCTGTTGCTGTGCCCTGACAATTTTCACTAGTTTGCTTGTAAATCACAACATAGATTGAATTTTCCTTCAGTTATTGCAGCATAAATCAGGAGTAATATCATAGAAGATGATGTGATTTTCACCTCTGTGAAATTAGAATGTGCTCTACATGAAGTCTCAGATGTCCAATTTTTTATTACTTGTGTAACGTTCTGGTCTAGCTACCATAGGACTTATTTCTCCCTTGATACAAACACCTCAAGGAGAGGGCATGCACCACACTTTATTAAGTAATCTTTAAAGGCTTTGAATTCCTTGATGCTGCACAGTAGAGAAGGAGAAAAAATAATAACATGGCATAAACTTCAAAAGTTGAACCTTGAATTTTGAATCATGCCTGCAGGGAGAATAAGGTGGTTGAGGAACTGTGTGATCAAGTTAAGAAACGGTGGGAGAAGGTGAGCAGACTACGCAGTGTCAGGGAAGATGAAAGAGAGCTTGATAGGATGATCAGAGGGATCCTGCAGAGACAAGAGCCGAAGCCAATCTCACATCAGTCCCACTTCTATCCTGGTAATCCACATGCACAAATCTTCTTTAGAGGTCCTTTCCAACCCAATCAGTTCCATGATTCTAAGATCATGAGGAACAAACAGTATCTGCCTTTACCGAAGCAAAGATGAGTATATCTGTCTAACTGCATTTTGACACTTCATTTCATAGGCTATATACTTTGGAACTAAATGCCTGCAGCTCCTAAATTTTGAAGCCCTGTATTGAATACAGGTAAGTTGCTTTGTGGGCATACGGAAACTAATTATGCCATTTGTAAATCCTGAATCCTACTAAAGATTTTTGGCATATTTATTACTGATCAAATGGGTAATATGTAGCACTATTTCACAGCAACTGTTCTGATGGCCACCATTACAGGACTGGTTTTTATCCAGGTACTTGCATTCTATATCAACAAGGATATTTCCTATATGCAATTCTTGTTTGCCATGTTGGGAGATATATACCTTAGGTATTAATCCTAAAACTGTAAGTTGCCTGATTTGAAAGATGAAAGTATGTAACTTCTTCCTCCAAATATAGTAGTACAAATGAGTTCTTTCTAAACCTTTAAAATTTTCTCTTCAGCTGCTCACTCCTACACTGTACTTGCTGTAATGAATAAGCCATTAAAATCAATGGGCCATTAGAACAACCCCACAGTCAGATGAATTGGTCTGTTCCAAATAATTACTTCAGTGAGTTTTCTTGTTTTTCTTTTAACTTGATTGCCATTCTTTATAACAGGTTTGAAAAGTCTTCATTTACTGATGAAAGCTCTCTATGGGAAAGGCAACTAGGCTATGTGCTGTTTTTCAGCTCCCAGAAGCTCTTCATCTTCTGGTCTACTTCACCCGTTCTCTCTGCTGGAATGCCAAATACTCCGAGCAAGTGGGTTTTTTGTCTAAACCCAACCCTCAGCATACTTAGCAATTCAGGTGGCTCTTGTCTTCATTAGTAGTCCAAGTTACACTTTGCTTTTACAGTTCTTCAAGAAAGTAACTATTTTTTTCATTCTCCAGGTCGAATAATACATGGATTCTCAACTGGCTTTCATTAGATGCACTGGTTTTTATTCAGAACTGTATGTATGAGGCTGAGATTTTTATGACTACTCATTCAGATACAACAGAAACATCCCCGTGAGCCATCCCAAGACAATTGTGTCTCCTGACGAAGAAGATGAGGCCCAGACCATTATGTACACTTTGGGTACCTCATTAGTGACTGAGACTTGTTTAGACAAGCGAATGGTGAAGTCTCCTCCAAGAACAAAAGGTAAGGTAGAAAAGAAGTAGAAGGTTCTCTGCTCTCATTTTTCCAGCAACAAAGAGATGATCAGAAAATCATAGATACAAATACTCATTGCCCTGACTGTGTAACGTCCTGTTCAAATGCACCAGTGGTGCTATGTTCTGTTAAGACTAGTGGGTCCGAGGATTTAGACTGAGGGCTAGGTAAACTGCCTAACAAGCTACTATTACTGCACTTGAGCAAATACAGGACTGGTATCAGAGGGCCACCTTTTCACAGCTGGGGTTTGCTGAATTTAGCTCAGTTCTTACTCTAATCAAGAAGTCTGCTACCTTTTTTCCTACCACACAGTAAAATCTAAGGGGATTTTAATCTAGATTATAATCTTAGATTATAATATAACTTCACTTTTTTTTTATTTTGTTTTATATTAATTTTATTTTAGATTCATATTCTCATCCATTTTTATAATCTAAGATTATAATCTTAGATTATCATCTAAGGGGACATTTTTATGAGGGATACAGCATAAATACTTGAAATCAGCTACTTAGGAAGAAAAAGAAACTTTCCATCCTATGTACCAGAAGAATTCTGCAAAGAGGGAAAAATTAAATTATGCACTTTTCCACTGCAGCCAGAAAACAAAATTTAAAATCAAAATATAGCAATAAAGAAGTGATACAGGGTATTCCATTTTCTAGTCTAAAATATGAAATGCAATGTTTGTGAAGAAAAAACATTTAATTTAGATATTTTTCTTTCAAAAGTTGAGTTATAGCAAGTACTGGAAAAGTTTAGATAATAATGAATAATTTCTACCAAATTGAACTTTGTAATAATAAAACATAAAAATAAAAATACATAATATGTAAATAATGTATCTTTCCATTCTGTTTGCTTTTGCCTATTTATTCCAATTTGGCTTTATCTGTGAATCCTACTGCCCATATCTCCTACTGTCTGTTTCTTTCCACCTTCTTTTCCTGTCCTTTTCCTTCCTCATTTTCCTTCTTTTTGTTTTATTATTTTTAAGAGCCTGTTATGAAGCTTTCTCTTTTTGCTTCAACTTTCAATTTCCTGACACGCATCAGTTTTTTAAAATGATCAAAACATCCATAACTCAGACTAAACACAGAAAAAAACAGATGCTGTCTGCATTTGCTTTTCATTTTCCCTGTATTTCACATATATGAAAATATATATGAATAATATATTTTACATAGATTAGATAAACATATATTTTACATACATTATAATATATATTAATATTCAATACAAATAATTCTTATGGCAGAACATTATGATTAGAATTGACGATTTTACTAAAAAGGGAAAAAGATCCATTGAAAATACATTTTTCTGTTTATGCATTATTTCTTTTGATGTCAAAAGTTGAAGGACCATTCCCTTTAACCAGCTGGAGCGGTGGCTGGCAGCTCAGCTGTGAGCTTTCCAGGCCCAAAAGACTCAAGAGAATCTGAATAGTTACTGTCTCAAGTGAGACTTTGACCTGGGCTGCCCAAGAGCAGTTTCCCCACCTGAAACCTTTTATGAATTACAGATTTATGCATAAGTCTGGGTGTTTCCTATTTCTGTTTTTTGAAGAAGAAACCTGTGAGTTGTTCAGCTCCTAATTCTCCAAAGTCCATGATTTTTTGCTTTGTCAGGACTTGCTAGACTTATGTAGAAGATTAGCATTTTGGACTCCTAGGATCAGTAGCATTTTGAAACCTGCCAAAAGAAATAGTTGGTTTTTTTGGTTTTGTTTTGTTTTGTTTTTTTTTCCCAAATGAGATAATGAGATATTTGGGGATTTCTCTTTGTGGAAAATATTTTAATCATGTATTTCTCAATTATATTTCTCAATAATAGATGAGTGATTATTTTTTTTTAATTTTGCTATCATACCTCTGGAAAGTAAATTCTGAATTCTGCTATGTCCTTTTGCCTCTATGATCAACTTCTCTGTAGTTTTAATTGATTCTTTGCTTTGATCTTAAAAGGTGCATTGGTTCAATAATTGATTTGTTCTTTGCATATACTCTCAAAACATCTTCACAGCTTTGGATGAATTTTGATGAGCATTCAAAAGAGCAAAGTTGAGATGGTTACTTGAAAAGAAGATTCTGAACTTAAAACTGCCATACCAAAAGATAAAGCAAAACTGAGTCCTTTAAAGTATTCAAAATGGGTGGAAAGATAATTTCTATGTAACAAATCTGAGAGAAAGAGTAGCTAGGACAGATACCTAGTACAAAATAATTTTAATACCTCTAATTTTAGTATGGCTGCATACTTAGCAACTGGTTACAGAATGTGTATATTTGGCAGAATGCCTTTTAGTTTGAACTCGGTGATAGTTCAAATTTGATAACAAGGTAAGCAAAAAGAGAAGAAAAATACTTTTGCCTTTAGAAGTATTGGGAAATACATTTAAACTCAATGCAAGCAGGAAGGAGGAATCCAGACTTTCAACAGTTTATAAGTGGTTTATTACCACATTTAGAAAAAAACTCTTCAGCATACAAATAGTTGTAACTCTTGGGCTCAAGGTGGTGATTGTTAATGGGGTAAAAAAATATTAAATCAGTAGCTAGGAGAAAACAAACAAGGAAAGTATAAGAATTATTCAGGAGAAAGCTGAGGGGCTATTCTGAAGTGTTAGGAAATCAGCTACATGACTCAGGCATGCCTGAATTTTATCCTTGCTTCTTCTTTGATGACTGTATTCCAGTAGACAGAAAAAAGAAAACGGGGAACTCTTCATATATACACATGTATAAAATCACAAATTATATCTACAAACATATTATATATATATATATATATATATATATATAGTATGTTGTATATGTATTATATATATGTATATGAAAACAATATAATCCCAGAATATCTCAAGTTGGAAGGAAGTGTAAGGATCATCAAGTTCAACTCCCTGATCCTCACAGGACTACCTAAAACTAAACCACATGGCTAAGAGAGTCATCCAGATGCTCCTTGAACTCTGACAAGCTTGATGCTGTGACCACTTCTCTGCAGAACCTGTTCCAGTGACTGACCACCCTCTCAGTGAAGAACCTTTTCCTAATGTCCAATCTGAAATTCTGCTGATGCAGCTTCATTCCATTTCCTCATGTTCTATCAGTGGTCTCCAGAGAGAGGTCAATACCCCCCCCTCCACTGCCCCCCTAGAGGAAGTTGTAGGCTTCAATAAGGTCACCCCTCAGCCTTCTCTTCTTTAAACTGAACAAACCAAGTGACCTCAGCCGCTCCTTGTAAGTTTTGCCCTCAAGACCTTTCACCATTTTGGTCACCCTCCTCTGGACACACTCTAATGGTTTCATATCCTTCTTATATTGGGGCACTAAACCTGCACACAGTACTCAAGGTGGGGCTGCATAAGTGCTGTGGAGAGTGGGACAATCAACCTGCTAGCCATGCTGTGTTTGATGCACCCCAGGATGCAGTTGGCCCTTTTGACTGCCAAGTTATACTTTTGACTCATATTCAACTTCCATCAGCCAGACCCCCAGATGTTTCTCCACAGAGCTGCTTTCCAGCCTCTTGTCCCCCAACTTCCATCAGCCAGACCCCCAGATGTTTCTCCACAGAGCTTCTTTCCAGCCTCTTGCCCCCCACTTTGTACGTATAACCAAGATTATCTCATCCCAGTTGGAGTATCTGGCACTTTCTTTTGTTAAATTTCCTAGGGTTTGTGATTGCCCAGCTCTCTACTCTATCCAGATCTCTCTGTAAGGCCTCTCTTACCTCAAGGAAGTCTACAGATCCATTTAGCATCAATTTAGCATCAATTTAATCAACCTAGCACCATCAGCAAACTTCATGTATATTCAACTCCTGCCTCCAGATCATTTGTAAAAATATTAGAGAGCACTGGCCCTAAAATTGATACCTGGGAACCACATTGGTGACTGGCTGCTAGCCTGATGCAACCCCATTTACTATAACTCTTTGAGCCCAACCTGTCCACCAATTTCTTACACAATGTGTTATGGACTTGTCTAGCTGTATGCTGGGCATTTTGTCCGGAAGGATGTACAGTTACTGGAGGCACCCTGTGTGTGTATATATATATATATATATGTATATGTATATAAAGACTTATTTATATATATAAATATAAAAAAAACCTGGGAACCTCCTCTTTTGAAAGCTGAAAAGATATTCCTGCTTATTTTATGAATTTGTGATATTTTTTTCCTGCTTATGTTTATTTTCAGCTATAAGTGCAGATCATAAGTTTGTACTGGCTTATACCACTCATATTCTCCAAAGCAAACAAGCAAATTTTGACTGACCAGAAGAGGAGCAATCTGTTTTGGGACAACTCCAGGTTTTGCCAGCACTAGGATTAAAATGAAAACTTTAGAATTCTTTTCTCATTGTATTGTTTATATCCATATGTTAAGTCTTTTCTAACTGAACAATTATGTTTTCCATTTGGATGTCTCCATAGCTTGTGCTGGGCAAGTTAAAGTAGGCAGCAGTTAAGGCTGATAAGTCTCCTAGAAGTGGCAAAATGGTCTTGGCCCCATTGACAGTTTCGTCCAGAAGAGCCTCATAAAGCCAGATATATTGCTAAGGGAGGTGTTGGAGAGACACAGTAAGCACTGGGTAATACTGGGGAGGCAGCCAGCAGGACTAATTACTATGTCTCCCATCTTGGACCGCAGCAGGAACAGCAGTACTCTAGCTCTCCATACCTTCTGCTCCTCCCTGGAGCAACATATTTAAAATGTGCCATTGCTGCTGAAAATTTATGCCAGCTTTGATTCTCTCTTCTATGATAGGAGAATGCAACAAGGGATTCAGAAATGGATCCCTTAAAAATAGTGTCCTAATTAAATTTGTACAAAACATTTTGGCTTGTCTGAACAATGTTGTCTGATAGAAGGGAAGTGTTGCCAAACAACTCTAATCTACTAGAAAGGAAAAAAACCTTCATCTGATGTAGTAGTGTCATAAAAGTTAGCAAGATGAGTGAATCCTTCCTACGTGAAAATTGTGTATTTAAAAACAAGCAGTATCACTCCTTGCCTCAGTGTCTTGTGATTGATGTAGGAACTTACAGAGGGAAACAAGGCAATACATTGAGTCTTTGACACCTTCCAGCATGAGGCTCATAGCATTGATCCAGCCTCCTGCAGTTAATGGGATAACTGCTTACAGATTATCATGGTTTAACCCCAGCCGGCAACTAAGCCCCACACAGCCACTTTGCTCACTCTCCCCACGGTGGGATGGGGGAGAGAATCGGAAGAGTAGAAGTGAGAAAAATAATTGCTTGAGATAAAAACAATTTAACAAGTAAAGCAAAAGCTGTGCACACAAGCAAAGCAAAAGAAGGAATTCATTCACCACTTCCCATGGGCAAGCAGGGGTTCAGCCATACCTGGGCAGCAGGGCTCCAGCATGTAGGGGAAGACAAATGCCATAACTCCAAATGTCCCCCCCTTCCTTCTTCCCCCAGCTTTATATACTGAGCATGATGTTATATGGTATGGAATATCCCTCTGGCTAGTTTGGATCAGCTGTCCTGGCTC
The DNA here is from genome assembly GCF_017639655.2 of Falco naumanni. Classification (NCBI taxonomy): domain Eukaryota; kingdom Metazoa; phylum Chordata; class Aves; order Falconiformes; family Falconidae; genus Falco; species Falco naumanni. Next base: position 25,231,551 of record NC_054057.1, on the reverse strand, counting down.
TGCTCCCTCCCAACTTCTTCTGCACCTCCTCACTGGCAGAGCACGGGAAACTTCAAAAGCCCTTGATTGAGAGTAAGCACTGCTTGGCAACAACTAAAACGAGTGTTATCAACATTATTGTCATACCAAAACCAAATACCAGATATTGAGAAGAAAATTAACTCTGTCTCAGCCCAAACCAGGACACATTAACTGCAGTGGTTTCTTGTTAGATTGGACTGAATACACTTGAAGTTGTAAGAATATCCACATAATCATTATATAACCAAATTATTTCATTAACTTTAGTATTATACTAGATCAACAACCAAAGCAATCTAGAGCATATTGCATGTCTGTTTATCATTACTTATGTTAGTTCAGGAACCAAATTAATGACTTCAGGATTTTGGCAGTTTATGTATTCTTTAAATCTTAGGTTAATTACAGTGACTTATTTATTATTTATTTCTCAAAAAGTTAGTGCCTGTTCTGTGTCTCTGAGTGATTTATAATGGCCAGTATATGGGTCCTGGATGCATAAGGCTCAAAATATCTCTGCAGTTCATACACAATATATCTGCCATGTTTGTGTTATATAGAGAAACATAGAATAGAATTGTTTAGACTGGAAAAGACCTTTAAGACCATTGAGTCCGACCACTAACCTAACACGGCCAAGTCCACCACTAAACCATGTCCCTAAGCAACACATCTACATGTCTTTTAAATATCTCCAGGGATGATGATTCCACCACTTCCCTGAGCAGCCTATCCCAATGCTTGACAACCCTTTTCAGTGAAGAAATTTTTCCTAATAACCCATCTAAACCTCCTCTGGTGCAACCTGACATTAGTTCATCTTCTCCTATTGCTTGTTACTTGGGAGTAGAGACCAACCCCTACCTTGCTACATCCTCCTTTCAAGTAGCTGTAGGGAGCGAGAAGGCCTCCCCTGAACCTCCTCCTCTCCAGGTTGAACACCCTCAGTTCCCTCAACTGCTTCTTACTAAGACTTGTGCTCCAGGCCCTTCCAACAGCTCCGTTGCCCATCTCTGGACACACTCTAGCACCTCTGCATTTTTGATATAGTGAGTGGGCCCAAACTGAACACAGTATTTGAGGTGTGGTCTCACCAGTGCCAAGTACAGGGGGAACGATCACTGCCCTGGCCCTGCTGGCCACACCGTTTTGGATACAAGCCAGGCTGCTGTTGGCTGCCTTGGCCACCTGGGCACACTGCTGGGTCACATTCAGCCAGATGACAAACAGCAGCCCCAGGTCTTTTCCTGCCAGGCAGCTTTCCAGCCACTCTGCCCCAAGCCTGTAGCATTGCATGGGGCTGTTGTGACCCAAGTACAGGACTTGGCACTGAGCCTTCTTGAACCTCATACAGTTGGCCTTGGCCCACCAATCCAGATCCCTCTGCAGAGCCTCTTTTCCTCCAGAAAACACTCACCCTTAGTTAAGCAAACTTAGTGAGAGTGCACTTGAATCTCTTGTCTACATCATTCCTAAACCATTCCTAAGGATATTAAATAGGACAGTCCCCAAATCTGAGCCGTGGGGAACACCACTTGTGACCGACCACCAACTGGATTTGACTGCATTCACTACCACTCTTTGGGCATGGTCATCCAGCCAGATTTTTACCCAGTGAAGAGAAGCCATGTCCAAGCTATGAGCAGCCAGTTTCTCCAGGAGAATGCTGTGGGACAGTGTCAAAGACTTTACTAAGGTCCAGGTAGACAACATCTACAGCCTTTCCCTCATCCACTAAGTGGGTCACCTTGCCATAGAAGGAGGTCAGGTTAGTCAAGCAGGACCTGCCTTTCATAAACCCATGGTGGCTGGGCCCCATGACCCGGTTGTCCTGTACATGCCACATGATGGTGCTCAGGATGATCTGCTCCATAACCTTCCCCAGAACTGAGGTCAGACTGACAGGCCTGTTGTTCCCCAGATCCTCCTACTGTTCCTTCTTGTAGATGGGTGTCACATTTGCTAACCTCCAGGCAACTGGGACCTCCCCAGTTAGCCAGGACTGTTGATAAAGGATAGAAAGTGGCTCAGTGAGCACCTTCACCAGCTCCCTCAGCACCCTTGGGTGGATCCCATCCAGCTTCATAGACTTGTGTGTGTCTAAGTGGTGTAGCAAGTCACTGAGCATTTCCCCTTGGATTATGGGGGCTTCATTCTGCTCCCTGTCCCTGTCTTCCAGCTCAGAGGACAGTGTACACTGAGAACAATTGCTCTTAGCATTAAAGACTGAGGCAAAGAAGGCACTAAGTACCTCAGCCTTTTATCATACTTTGTCATTATGTTTACCTCTGCATCCAACAAAGGATGGAGATTCTCCTTAACCCTCCTTTTGTTGCTAAGGTATTTATAGAAACAATTTTTATTTCCTTTTACTGCAGTAGCCAGATTAAGTTCTACTTGGGCTTTGGCCCTTCTAATTTGCTCCCTGCATAACCTCATGTCATCCTTGTACTCCTGAGTTGCCTTTCCCTTCTGCCAAACATCATAAACTCTCCTTTTTCCACTGAGTTCCAACCAAAGCTCTCTGTTCAGCCAGGCCGGTCTTCCCCGCCGGCGTGTCTTTCAGCACATGGGGACAGCCTGCTCCTGCTCTTTGAAGATTTCCTTCTTGAAGACTGTCCAGCCTTCCTGGGCTGCTTTGCCCCTCAGGACTGCCGCCCAAGGGACTCTGTCACCCAGGCTCCTAGACAGGCCAAAGTCTGCCCTCTGCAGCCCCAAGGTGGCAGTTCTGCTGATTCCCCTGCTTACTTCCCTGTGAATTGAAAACTCTTATCACAAAAGTGATCGCTATGCTCATGACAGCCTCCAACCATCATGTCACCAACCAGCCCTTCTCTGTTCACAAAGAGGAATATCTACTCTGTAGAGGTGTTACATTTCCTCTGTACAGGTTCAGAGGATTTGTCTGGAGTTTCAGCATACCAGACTGCCAGATTCCATGGGAATTTTGAGCATCTTTGGCAAATGGTCAAAATTCTCTTTTTTCACCATGCAGAGAAAATGTCCAACGGGGGAAAAGAACAAACACAAGTAAATCTGATGATTGGATGGGTTGTGATCCCATTCTATTTAGGGCAATAATCAGGGAGAACAATCTCACCCCATATTTCCTGTACCATATTTTAGGTTTGTTTACCTTCTTTCATTTTGATGTTTTGAAGTTCAGCGGGTTTTGTCCACATTTTTTATTTTAAATAAAAAAACCCGTGTTTCAAATCTCAAGTTACTGAGAGCTAAGGGGCTTTGACAGCTTGCAGATTGAGCTTATATTTAGGCAAAAAATAAAGCTGCTTTTATTTTAGCTTGCTTAAAATTGTACTGCCACTAACCATTGTTCTCAAGCAGCCTTTGTTCTGCTAAAGCTTAGCATCAGAAAGTTGATATAAAGGGTATTCTTCCTTGGAACATTCAGCTATTTGAACCAAGATTGTACCTGTATTAGTCCCACAATACTCTCAAAGAATATTAGAGATTTTATATAAAGAGCCTTTCACAATCATTGATACAGTATCTTGATGAGAACAAGTTACTGGATTGCTTATAATTGCATATTTCAGTGTGCATTGATAGAATTTATTTTGATAGAGAACTTCATAATGTCTCAAGCGTCTACTTTTTTGGGTTTCTTTTTTTGTTTGTTTGTTTGTTTTTGTTGTTGTTGTTGTTGTTGTATTTTTTTTTTATTTGTTCAGATGCAGTAAACCTAGCTGGCCAAAGAGGATTTATATTAGTTGGTTTAAAACATGAATGCATTAAGAGTGACAAAGAGTGTTTTCTGTGTAAGGTAGTATTTTTTATTTTTTTTTTATACAGAGAACTGTTCTGTGTGAACTCAAAGCCAAGTCAACTAAGAGCATTTCTTTTCTTGGTACACCACTGCCTTCATATAAGTCATTAATTCTGGCTACCACAGACACATCTGGAATGAGATGTGGCAATCTGAGCAAAATCACAATTCATTTGCCTTCAGTAATATACAAGCTTAATTGCTCACATGTTGCTGCTTATATAGCAATCAAAAGGCAGAATCCATCTGATTAGGAAAGTCACAGAATGGGTATTTGATTATTTTTATTATTGTAAACTTATTTTTCTGTAAACAGTCATGTTTTCATCCACTGTAAATAAACCTGTTTTTCAATGTGCTTTTATTGATAGATATCGACTAAAATAGAGTGTCAGCAGCTCCTGTGACTTTAACATGTGTTTTGCAGCATTTGCTATTTTTTCTTAAAGCCTCAGCTCCTAGAGATATGAGGTTGCCGAGCAATCTTAGCCTTCATTATGAAAAATATGAACACTAAGACTTCATAGTTGTAGAGAAAAAGCCTGAAAATGAGAAACCTAAGGCTTATAAAACATTCAGCATAACAACAACCAAAAGAAGAATCTAAATTGTATTATTTTTTACAATCTCATAATTTTAAAATGTTTCTCAGTATTTCAGGTTGGGGTGGAGGGTAAAGAAGAAGGAAGTATGACATTGATTTGCATGAAAGAGGTTTATAGTACTGAAAATATAGACACAATTGTAAAATGGTTTCATGCTCAGCTTTCTTCTCTGATCTTTCTGATACATTGCTGATATAATTTTTGAACAGACCTTCAACAGTGAAACAGTCTGGGTAAAAGCGTGGTGGATTCTTGATCACAGAAAGCCTTTAACTCCTAGAGAATCTCTTTCTAAAATATTTTGAATAGGTTAAACTGGATTTAAGAGCTTTCTGCATAAGTTTTCAAGCACATCTTTGCATTATCTAGAAGGTCAAAAGAAACACTGCATATGACCTCTTCTGGCTACAAAATCTGTTAGTTGGGAAATGTAAACAGTGATACCTATAGTTGTTGCTTTTAGGAGCATTATTCAAACCTGACATAAAAAGGCAGTGATTTCATTAAATCCAAGGGAATCCTGCTTGCATGTTTACAGCACTGAAGTAACCATCAGGAAATTGAGATCTTTATCCTTATTACAATTAACATATTATTTTCCAACAAGAAGAACACATTTTATATTCACACCCATTAGGTATGTACCTTAATAGTCTAAGTTTATCCAGAAAACAAAAATACATGAGAACAGCACTGTTATAGAAGACAGGATGTATGTTTTATGGAGCTGTTAAGTAGAAGTGTTGTAGTCTGTAGGTGAATGTCCTTTACAAATATTTTAGCTTTAAGCATGCTGTTTTCAGATGACACTTTGTGTAGTTTCCAATTACAGATGGAAATGTTAGTGGAACCTATTACCTGAGGAGCTGATCCAGGTTCAAGATTGACTTCAAAGAGGGATCAGACACGAGAAGCAGCAGTAGCTTTGAAAAGATCCTGCAATTCCATTGTATATTTATTTATGCTGTTGAGCTTGTTATGTGACCCATCTAACAGTCATAAAGAAACTGTAGACATTCTTCCACCTCTGATTGTGTGGTTAAGCATGAGATCAGACTATTTTAGATTTTGATATGAAAATCTAAATGGACAGCTCTTCAGTTCTTCAGTCACAAAATATACTTAGGCAACTTCTGAATTTCAAAACTAGTTATGAGAAACTTGTCATAACGTTGTCTTGAGAAGTTGTTTAGGGGCACACAGTAAAGAAAAATGTCTGGAGCTGAGATCTAAAGCAGAAACCACTGGCGTTTTTCATTACACTCATTGTGGAATGGAAGTTTACCTTGGAGTACAAGAATGGTTACAGCACCTTACCTAAGAGGGGCCACACACAAGGAACTGGTAAAATGGATAGGTTTCTGTTTTTCTTAGCTAGCTGGTTGCTCACATTCAACATAGTGCCCGTGAAAGTGCGCCAGACTGAGTTCACTCCTTCTTATTTGTTGAGGCTCCACTCCTGAAAAGTGCAGAGCAGCAATAGCTGAAGCTGTTCACCAGGTACTGCTTGGTACCTTGCAGGTTTAAGCAGTAAGAATCAGCAAGGTAAATTTTTCCATATTAATTTTCATTTCTCAAAGCTGGAACTTTCAACTCTTGCTTAGACAAGGACTTCTTGGAATAATTGTACATACCATATTTCTTTCCTCTCTTGTTTTCTCCTCTTGGCTGCCATCAGGTGTTCTGTGACAATCTAGCCTTGGCTATTGAAGATTAACAATATTTGTGTTAGAAACGAAGCCAAACATAACGTAACATTTATATACTGACTATTTGCTGCTAATGGAATCACAGAAACAGAGAACACATTATTGGGGGGGAAGGGGGGCACATATTTAATAGTTTAAAAACATTCTTACAAAGGAAAACTCTCAACATATTCATTTCCACAAAAAAACCCTCCACACCAACCCAACCCACCCCCCAAAAAAACCCCCACCCAACACCAAAAAAAACACAGTGGGACCCAAAATTAAGAAAAAAACAACACTGTGAAAAATGCGGCCTGGCAGACCACAGCCATGGGATGCTCTATTTTTAGGACATGTTAAGAGCTATTCCAGGGCCTAACCCAGTTGCTTTAGTAGTTACCTCATTTTCAGTATGATTCAGTACTCTGGACATTGATTAGTACTGTAAAAATTATGATAAAGCACTCTGGCTATTTAAATACAATTTTCATCAGAGATATTATTAAACTTTGCTTGATTTATTCCACTTCAGAATACTACAGTGATTCTGCACATTAATATTGTATAATGGCTGCCACATTATCTTGGATGACTTCTCACCATATATCTGCTACTCTACAGTCCCCTTACTGAAGCTTGTGATCATATTTATAAGAAGTGCAATAAATTTTGGTGTAATTTCTAAATCACAAAACTGTTAAGGGAATTGGGCCAGATCTGGCAGCCCAAGAAGGTGATGCTGCCACTGCTGCATGCCCCCAGGTCCAGCTACTTGTGGGGTTGAACATGTTGCCAGTGGGCGGATACATAGACCACCTGTATACAACACAAAGATATGTATAGGATCATAGCCACAGAATCACAGGTTTTGGGTTGGAAGGAACCTTTAAAGATCATCTAGTTCCAACCTCCCTGCTGTGAGCAAGGGCATCTTTCACTGGATCAAGTTTCTCAAAGCCCCATCTAACCTGATCTTCGATACTTCTAATGATGGTGTGTGGCTATGCAAGTCAAGACGGACATAAAAACACTCTTATCTATGTGGCTAGGTTTGGACAAAAATGGCCAAAATGGTGTTTATTATTTTTACATATTGCTTATATATCTTAGACAGTAAATGTGTCAGACCCTGACAGGCTTTCTGTCTTCTTCTTCTTGCTTGCTATTTGCTGTTGCTGTATGTGCTTGTATGTTGTTCTTCACGTCCTGTTTACATACTTGACATTTTTGTGGCTGTCTTAAAGGAACACGACTAAATCTTTAAAGTCAACTAACTTGTCTGCAGACCTGCTGCAGACACCAACTCTGAGGCATCGGCAGCCTCTCTGGGCAACCCGGTCCAGTGTCTCAACACCCTCACCATGAAGAATTTCTTCTCATATCCAACCTAAATCTCCCCTCTTTCAGTTTAAAATAGTTGTCCCTTGTCCTGTCACTACAGGCCTTGGTAAAAAGTCTCTCTCCATCTTATAAAACCCCTTTAAGTACTGAAAGGCCACAATAAGGTCTCCTGGGAGCCTTCTCCGGGCTGAACCACCCCACCCTCTCAGCCTCCCTCACAGGAGGGGTGCTCCTGCCCCCTGGTCAGTTTTATTACCCTCTTCTGGACCTACACCAACATGTCAGCCTTGTACCACCTGGCCTGCTGGGCATAGCGCTCCGGTGGGGTCTGAGAGACCAGAGCTGAGGGGAGAATCCTCTCCCTCACCCTGCTGGCCTCGCTGCTGGTGGTGCAGCCCAGGATACAGTTGTCCAGTCAAACATACTGACCAGCAGGCTGGTTATATCCCTTACTCTTTATACTAGGAAATAAGCACTATTATTTCCATGACGTATATGAAGCAATCGAGACTCAAGGACTAAAAACTTACCCAGAAGTATATGCTGGAAATAGAACCAAGAATGAAAGTTTCATTATTTGTCTCCTCATGTAATATTTTAGTTGCCTCCCTCCCATATGTAACCCATACAGATGAAGTTTAACCAGTCATTTTGGTTAGTGCTGTACAACTGACCACTAATCAATTAGTTGGTTTATTGGGTTTGCCTGGCAAGGTGTTGGGTGGTGGGGGTGGCTGCTGTGAGAAGCTGCTGGAAGCTGCCCCCATGCCCGATGGAGCCCGTGCCCGCTGGCCCCGGGGGGGGACCCAGGGCTGAGCCCACCAGCCGCGGCAGCAGCAGATTTAAGGGGGGAAAATCCCCCCAAACCTGCACAACTGCAGCTGGAGAGAGGAGTGAGGAGCTGCGAGAGGCGCAGCCCTGCAGCCCCCCGGGGCTGGGCCGCAGGGGGCCGGGGGGGGGGGGGGTCCCGGCGCCGCAGCAGAGGCTCCCCCCAGCCCGGGGAGCCCCCGGCCGGGCAGCTCCCACCCCGCACCGGGGGCAGGGGGTGCCCCAGGGTCCTTGACCCGCGGGCAGCCCGCGCTGGGGCAGCTGCCGGCAGGGCCGGGGCCCCGCGGGGAGAGGGGCCGGGCCGGGCCGGGGACCCCACACTGGGCCCGGCTGTGCCCGGGGGGCCGCACCCGCGGGGCCCCACGCTGGGGCCGGGCAGGGTGTGAAGGGGAAGGGGCGGCAGAAGCCCCGCGGGACGGACCGGCCGTAACCCCCATGGCCCGGCCCCCGCCCGCTCGGGGGAGGGAGAGAAACCAGGAATTGGTGGAGCCCGGGAAGAAGGGAGGGGCGGGGGGCGGGTCGTTTTTCTGATTTGAATCGTGATAAATCACAGTAATTTCCCCAAGTCGAGTCTGGTTTGCCCGTGACGGCAATTGCTGAGCCACCCCCCTGCCCTCCCGCTCCCCTGCCCGGCGGAGGGGGGGACAATGACAGAGGCGCTGCTGGGCGCCTGGGGTTCAGCCAGGGGCAAATCACCATGTCTGGTTTCGTCAAAATGCATCAATTAAGAACGTGTTGGTACATCCACAACCATCCACAACAAAAAGGAAATAAAATTATTAACTCTAAAAATCTTTGAAGAATGGTTTGACTTTGACTGGAGAAACTTACCTTTATTTTGTTTTAGGACTAGGGAAGAAGAGTTGTTTGGTTTTTTGTTTGGTTTTTTGTTTGGTGGGGTTTTGGGGCCTTTTTTTTGGGTGGGTATATGTGTGTTTTTTAAAGTACTGGGTAAAAATACTTGGCATTTAAAAGAACAAATTCAGCTGTATTGGGCAGATCATTTCAGTCACTGTAAAAACTTTTCCATGTATGGGGGAAAAAATATGCCTGAAAAAAATTGCTATGCTCTGAATAATATCCTATAAGTAAAAGCCTGTAAAGCATTTCAGTGTTACACCAGTTTGGCACAGTATAGGTTTGCTAACTGTTGCACATGGTTTGCTCCCACTGTTGGGGAATTCCTATCTTGATGTGGATATTAAAACTTTCTGTTGGCGCAAAGGAAGATTGAGCAAGGTCATAGAGGAGAAAGGTTACCAGATACAGACCAAATACATCAAGCTCAGTATATACCTTCAGTGAACAAAGATTTTGTCTGGGAGAGTAATGTGTTGCTTCCCTGCTTTTAACCATGTTGCTTTTGCCTGTTGTCAGAGACATGGTACTGGACTAGATGGACACCTGGTCTGATGCAGGACAGCCATTCTTATGTCCCAGAAACATTAATTTCCTTCAATTTCCTTGTTACTTTGCTTAAAATTTAGTGTGCATAAGCATTTGTGTGACTGGAATTTTATACCATTTCTCTTTAGGAAAGATAACTTTATTTGGTGTGGTGCCGTTTACTAAATGTATTAATATTGATGGATGAATATAAATAAACTGTAGCAACAGAGTCAAGGAATACATTGCTTATACATGAAAACGAACATAGAAAATGTCCTTGCTTGCTTGTTCCCAAGAAGGCTTATGATTGATTCACTGAATATGGACAGCTATGGGGAAAAGAGGATCCCATAGTGTCTGGCCAGTGCCTTTGTTAAAACCTGTCATATAAGAATCCAGGAGTGAGAAGAAATTTTTGATATTTTCACAGTTAAACCCAGAGTATCTTAGTTCTACATCTCTGTTCTATCTTAACTATCTTAAAATAAAAGTAAGTATAACTATGTGCATGTCTATGTGTAGAGAGGACAAATCCAGAAGATGAAATCTGAAAACTGTTGTGGAGGTGGGAGAGAAATTCTGCTCTTGAATTCACGCCCATGCTGTATGTTTCAGGGCGAGAGCCGTAAAGGCATTTGCACAATTTTCAGACAGATACATGTTGCCAGACAATACAAAAAGAATCTGCTTAATCTCTTACAAATTTTATTTTTCCATACAAAAGATCCTGTGCATTCAAACGTTATTATTCGACGTGTGCAAAAAACCCAGCTGTTTGTAACTTTGTGGAGCCTGCCTTGTGCGGTGTCCCCTACCTCCTGCATGCCGATTTAATTGTCTACTCGCTTTTGTGACTTTCTTCACCGCTGCCTGGTTGGCGCACAGACTGGAAAGGGACTAGCTGCCAGTTCAGACTGGGATGTCTGTCTGTCATATTTCCCTCTGATGTCTGGAGGGGGCCTCAATTCCAGAACCTCTCTCAGGGATAACCCCCTTACTAATCCAATGACATGGTCATATTGGTTTCTGTTTTGTCTCTGCACACCAGCAATATAACTGAATTTGAAAAGACTAGCTATGTTCAGGTAACGGAGGAAATAGAGAATTGTTGAACTAATAATAGCTTTGTGTTGAGAAATGGACAGAGTTTGGAAGATACATAACATTGGTCTCCTGAGGCATTTCAGATGATTGGGTTGAAGAATGGGGGAAATCAGAGCTAGGAAGATTTTACTTCTGTTGTTCATTAAGCATAATATTGTAAGGCACAAAGGCTACTAAAAATTACTATTTTAGTAATTTAAATTTTTTTTCATTCCTTATTACTCGTGCTGTGGTAGCACTTGACAGCCACCTGCCATAGACTAGGGAGCTGCTAGAAGCCACTTTTAAACAGAAACAGAAGGTAGCTCCTGCTCCACGAGAATGCAAGGAATATAACCAAGTTGGGGGCTTCGTCCTTCAAGAAATTGCACATTCACACAGAAAGCATTTGTTGTCTCAGTAGAAGACAGAGTATAACAGATGGGGAACTGAAGCACACAGCGTCTCACTGATTTAGGTAACATCTTAGGGAAAGTCTGCCAGAACCTAACCTACTAGTTTCCTGAAACCAAGCCAGTATCACAGCCTCAAGAGCATGGGAAATCTTAAGGCAACTTCCTCCCTAAAGCAGGAATGTCATCAGATTTCATGCCATGGGAAGTCAGATAATACTAAAGACTAAGGGTTAAAATTTATCAGAAGTAGTTTCTGTGTTGGAATGTTCAAAAGATAGGTGGCATGACAACTATACTCACAGCTTTTCTTTAGGAAATTTCTTTAAATATCACCAACCAATCAGCAGTTTTTAAGGTGACGAATAAGCTATGTCTGAAATAAATCTGAAATTATTGTAGCTGAGCAAAAGGAATGCTTTACATTTTTTACTATTTACCCACAAATATAACATTTGACCATGTTATTGAGTCAGGAAGTTTCTATTAATTTTCCATAGCTTAGGAAAAACACACTGTTCAGAAAATCAGCTGACTTTTAATCAGGCACTGCCACTTACTTTTTATGTAATTAAAAAATCAAATAAGAATTTATGCTTGAATCATGTTAGTACTTAAGTATAGCTTTTTATTCATAGACATGCAGTACATTTACAGGAAATTAACATAACAAAGATGAAAACTATATTAATATATAAATAATTAATATGATGTTAATAAAACATAATTGCCTTTCAGGATATGGTGGATGAAGTAGAAATGTTGGATTTTTCCATATCAGGACTAATTTTCATACTGAATATAGATATGCTGAAGATAAATGGGGGAAATAATACTTTGAAATAGCTGAAATGTCTGCAAAAAGTGATAAAGGAATAGAAATATCAATAAAAATATTTTCTTCTTGTTCACAACAGAAAATATAGCTTGCTGTGGAATTATGCAGTGTGATTTCAGCTGGAACAGTAAATGAATAAACAATGAAGCAAAACTCTTCACCACCAGCAAATTCTTTGAAATGCTACCTCTAACACAAGCATAGGGTTAAGAACCCAGTGCTTGGGTCATGAGATATAGGTTGTAATAAACCTGTCAAAAGCTGTCCCTTCTGTGGGAAATGAGATGGATTGTAAGTCCACTATGTATGGAATGAAAATTCAGAGAGGATTGATAGAAAAGTTTGTCATAACGAATACAGAACTTATGCTGGGCCAAAAGAGAGGTTAGAGTCTGCTATGGTTGTATGCAGTTTGACCTAAAGCGTTAGTGGTTTGGCTGGATGGAGGGGAGGAGGGCAAACTTTTAGCCTGCCCTTCCTTTATGGTAGTTTGATTGGAGCCAGAAATACATGAAAGCCAGCTGCTCATTATTTGTCCTCCCCTGGGGAAAGTAGCCCTAATGGGGATGCATTCTTTGTGGATTCCTTGCTACTGCTGACCCACAGCACTGCAGGTAATGCTTTGATGGAAAAGGAATAACAACTGATTACAAATCTGTCTTTTGGCACCAGACTTCGTATTAATACATCCGTGGTTTGGGAGCAATGTAGTCACACATATTACAAACCCTGCAAAATCCAGGCACACTGGTGCTTTTTAGGATGTAGACCTACGTCCTAAAGTATAGCTGCTGAAAATTGGACAGCTAGTGCAAGAGCACTTGTTCCCTTTCATGTTCATCACAAGATGATGAGAAATTAGTTTACTAGGGCCTCAGGCCAAACCTCCATGCCAAGGAGTCTTACAAAAAGGAGCCCTAAACCTGGCCCTATGGTGATCTTACTGATTGCAAAGCTGGTCACAATGACTTCTTGAGCAGTGAGCCAGCCTGTTGATTGCTTGTTTGACAAGAGGCTTCTTGCCAGGAACCTGATATAGAGGCAATCTAGGATTATAGCCAGATTAAAGCAGCCATTTGGGGATGTTTAGATACTACACTAGAGATTGACCCCTAATGATTTGGAAGCCTCCAAAGACTGCAAATGAAAAGCATGTGGGGGGCGGGGAAAAAAATGCCTGGCTTGGTGAATGATCTTCATACTTTGCTTAGAAAGAAACAGGAATGCTGAAACAGCTTTCCTTGCTAGGAAGTGTCTGGCAGAGAACTAAGTCTTGGTAGAAACCCTTCTTTCCAGGGACAGTCAGGCTGATATTTCTGTAGATGCCCAAGGCTTCCTTACCAAGAGTAATCCTTAAGTATTAGGGATACCCTAAAGCAGAAGGCTGAGCACAAGGCTGTGCCTTACAAAAGCAACTAATTGCTTGCACAATGTTTTTGAAAAAAGCATAATTTACAGGGCTAGAAATTGTAGCATCCAAAGGCATATGCTTTTAGCTTGTACTTGAGAAGGAAGACTCTTCTGTGACATACAGCATAAATAACTTTTGCTATTATCTCTGTTATCTCCCTAGGGTTTTACCACCCTGAGCCTAGCGCTTGCACCACTGGAAAAGGAAAACAACTTGAAAGTTACAGACATCTGAAAAGCATGGCTTTGTTGTAGAGGATATAACAAGACAGGTAGGAAAATGCATGGGATCATGAACTGCTAATGAAAAGAGGTTGAAGCAGTACTAGCAGTTAAATGAGAAAGAGTGGTTGGGGTGCACAAAATTCAAATTAGCGACAAGATCTTTAGCTCACTGCAATCAGGTTTAGCCAGACTTGATGTATCACAGCTCTACTCAGACTGCAGCTGGAGGGAGCGCTTAAAAGTGAGAAGCTGATAGCGGCTGTGATGAGTGGGTGTGTGAGCAGATCTTAAAACTTGGCTGAAACAAGCTAGAGAATTTCCTTTTTAGAGCTAGTTTGAAGGAAGGCAAATCTGACTGGTGCTTTTTATTTGCTATGAAATGCTTTCTTACTGTGATTAGCTTAGATGACCAACTTGAAGAAGTAAATCACAGCTGAGTGGAAATAATTAAAAAATTCTTTGTTGTTTGTAATTTTTTTTAGCAACTTTGATGACTTGTCATAAGCTTAGGAGTAAGAGATTTAGCATGGTTAAACAGAGTGGCAGTATATTAACCTTTAATTTATATTTAAATTGAAGTAAGACATGTGGGTTGAATGAATGAGATACAAACCATAATGAGTGGTGTGACCTATGTATGTGCTTATAATTTCTGTAAATGTTTTTAATATAAATAAATATCAAATACATATTCCAGTTTTATTGGTACATCAGAAAAATTAACTTATTGTGAACTTGAAATTTCATTCTCGTAGTCTGTCCTTTATTATGGGTTGTGATTAAAAGCTAGGAAATTAGTGAATTAGTGATGCAGTCTCTTACTACTGTATTTCTCCCCCCCCCCCCCCCCCAAGCAAATACAACCTCCTCATAATAATAGATCATAGAATGGTTTGGGTTAGAAGGGACCTTACAGATCAGCTAGTTCCAACCCCCTGCCATGGGCAGGGACACCTCCCACCAGCCCAGGTTGCTCCCGGCCCCGTCCAGCCTGGCCTTGGGCACTGCCAGGGATGGGGCATCCACAATTTCTTTGGGCAACCTGATCCAGTGCCTCACGACACTCACAGTGAAGAAGTTCTTCCATATACCTAAAATAAATCTACCCTCTTTCAGTTTAAAGCTATTAATCGTTGTCCTACACTACACACCTTTGATAAAAGACAAAAGAACAAGTCTTGCTTTCTGAATGTTGCAAATAGCCATTAATAAGTATCTTCCAGTGCTGTGTTTTGCTGCTGTCATTTCAATCTGCACTTCTGAGTTCATCATGTGAATTGTAAAGAAGTTTGTCTTTGAGTTGCAGTACATGCAACACTTCTGTTTCTTCAGTCAACAAACCGAGAAGTAACATGGTTTTCTTCTGGGATTTAAAAAAGCGCCATGACATCATGTGCTTACAAATACATTGCTAAACTTCAATTTTGCTCTATCTTGTGAGACTACAGATATAAAAAATAGATAAATATTTACGAAAAGAAGTCCCTATGAGTAGCATTTCAGTTTTTCAGACAGGATCAGCAATGCATCCCATGTAACATGTGCTTGAGATCTCCTTAACTACTTAGTGACTTTTTCTGCCCTCCCTCACTGGCCCCAAACTAATGGCTTTTCACTGATCAAAAAACCGTATTCCTCTCCTCATAGTTCTGTGGGTCTCAGTGACGGCTGCTCAGCATTAAACCCAGAAGAACAATGAAAATAAAGTCTATCTGGAAATACATAACCTCCATGTAGCCTTTATTGTCGTTGCCCTTATGGGTTGAATATATTGGTCTCTTCAAACATAATATCAAATATTTCATTTCTGAGGAGAAAAAATATGTTGTAATAATGCAATGGCTGATGATGGTAATGTCAGTGTGTAAATGAAGAGCTACAGAGGAGGAGGGCTTGGTCTTCAGCGTTCTGAGTCAGAGTTGCCTTTAAAGCTGACAGACAATACAGTTTAGTGTGTGTGTGTGGGTTTCTTTTTTTTTGGGGGGTGGGCTTTTTTAAAATGTAGATTCATAAGGATTTGTGGAAGAAATGAGTAACCATGACAAAATCTGTGTTTTATTTTCAGCAGCATGCTGATAATATCACAAATGGCTCGAGATTGTTAGTAGCCTCCTGTTGTAAGAATAATGGACTACTGGCACAGATGTGCATTGTTCCTGTGAGACTTTTCAATCCCTTCCTGTCTTACAGGTTTACCACTGTTTGCCTGCATGCTAATGTCTGTCAGAAATATATTTGGCTTTTCCAAAACCCAGGAGAGATTTTATCTCGGTGTAAGAAAGAAATTTTTTTCCAGTGGGAACAATCATTCACTGGAACAACCTCCCCAGGGACATGGTAGAGCTCTTATCACTGGAGGTTTTCAAGATGTAATTGGACAGAGTTCTAGGTAATTTCATCCAAGGTTCCTTTCCCAGAAAAGTTTGGACCAGGTAATTTTTCAAGGTCCCTTCCAACCTGGCCTATTCTACAATTCCATAGTTCTAATGAAAACATTCCACTTTGTGAGTTTCCATCTGCAGTCTTGCCTGTTGCTCCTGTACAGCCACCAGTCAGCTGAGATGTCTGAAGAGCTGTAAGCTTCAACTGGGCACAGTAAGCCCCTCTTGCTGAAAGGAACAGGTTGGTGTTGCAAGCTAAAGATGTTCCTCTGCAAAACCAACTGACTTCTCAAGGCAGGCATGGAATGAATTTATGGATCTTTTTTCTTAAAAAATAATATTGAAATGTTTTTCTTTGACCAATTATGGGGGGAAAGGGAGGGGGGATGGGGGTGGGGGTGGGGTGGGGAGCAACACACGCGCATAATTCTGCTTTTCCTGTTAAGGAAATCATCAAATATTTCTCACCAAATCTTCTGAGTATGTTTATATAAAATGCGGGTTTTACAAAGATGAAAAAAAGATTCTAAACATAGAATCCAAAAGCAAAGCTTGCCTTTTTCAGAGCAAACTACCTTAGCAAAATTCTTCTGAGAGTAACATCCATTGCTCACTTCACTTGGAATTTCTGTTCTATAAGCCTTTTTTTTCTCAACAGAATGTAAATGAGTGATATATCCAAAGCAAATTGAGTTACACTGTTTCAAAAGAAATAGCAGCAAGCTGAGAACGGTACCTATCGCTTTTAAAGTATCAAAATCTTTTTAAGCTGTCATTTGTCTGAAATATTGATGAGGAATTTATAATAAATATGGCTGAGTATGAAACTTTTAAAGACAAAAGACTGCAACAGTCTGATAATGGTCACCGATATGAAACTGGGAAAGATTTCTCATGTTACATGAGTGATTAGAAAATAAATAATCTCTGATGTAAATACATAATTAATTATTAAGAGACCTTTCTGCTAGCTCTAAAATTGAGGACAAATAAAGACCTACTTACTTTTAAATCCAAAAAGATGTGCAAATGTAGTTTGAGAAACCTTTTGGAATAAGCAGTAGGCAATTCAAGGACATTGCAACAATCCACTTTGAAGGCCTTATCCAAAATCTGTGAAAATTTTAAGGGTTCTTCTCTTGGCTTTACATTCAAGTTAAAGAATCTGGTGATTCTCTAGATATGTTATTGGCTCTTGAATTAACTTAAGCAACTCTCTTTCATCCAAGGTTTGAAATAACAGAAAAAATAGACCCTTCAAAAATATTTCTTCAAATGCTCATATATATGCTGAGGTAGACAGTGCCTAATTTGTGACATACCTACCTAGGAAACACTGAAATCAGTGTTAAACTTAGTTGTCCCAAAGCTGCTAGACATCTAACTGTTTTTCTCACATAAAGGGCAACTCCTTCTCCATCCCATCCTTTCGTTCCTAAGGAGTCTGTATCCCGTCATTGCAACACTGCAGTCATAAAGTTGTTAATGAAGATACTATCAGCAGAAGTCCCAGGACTGATTTAAAGAGCCCCACTGGTTATTGACTGCTGGACTTTAAACCACTGATCAAAACTCTTTGAACCTGGCAATGCAGCCAATCTTTCATTCATTGTCCACCTATCCAGCCCATATTGCACCAATCTGATGATACAGACTACAAAACAGTGTCAAAGGCCTTGCTAAGTCAAGTTACACAACATGCACATCCCTCCCTTTATCCACACCACCAGTTGCCTTGTCCCAGAAGGCAAGGAGGCAAGTCAAGTATGATTTCCTCTTGTTAAACCCATGCTACTACTATCAATTTTTCGTGTTTGTTTGTTTGTTTGTTTGTTTGTTTGTTTGTTTGTTTGTTTTGTTGGGGTTTTTTTATGCATTGAAGGAATAGCTTCTAATAAGATTTGCTTCACAACCCTCCCAGGAATTGAGGGGAGGTTGACTCACCCATAGTTCCCTGAATTCCCCTTCTTGCCCTTCCTAAAGGTGGGTGTGATATCTGTCCTTCTCCAGGCATCAAGAACATTCCTAACTCCCATGATCTTTCAAAGACCATAGACAATGGCCAGCTCCTTCAGCACTCTCAAGTGCACCTCATCTGGTCCCGCGGACTGCTGTACACCCAAGTGGATTAAGTGGTCCCTAACTCTTTCTTTCTTTATTGTGAGTAATGCTTCATTAATTGAGGGCAGCCTTACTTTTGAAAACTGAGGCAAAGAAGGCTTTAAGTAGCTGTAGCTGTCACAGTCATTAACTATGAGTGTTACCTGACCTGCCAGTATAGATTGTAACTGTGGGTTTCTCAGGATCGTGCAGTACACAAGGATATGGATGTCTGGGTTTCTGAGAATTTCTATTTTAAAAAATTATATGAAACTATTCTTTTTACTATTAGTAAATGCATATACACACACACACAGAGACAACTAACAGTAGTAAATATATATTACAACTCACTAAAAATTACCACTAGGAAAACAAGTATATATTTGAAGAGTAAAGCAAATATATGTTTATTGGGAGTTAGTGCAGAATTCCAGCTAGTGAAGCAAGTGTATATTTATGAACCTTTACCTGTGTACCAATAAATATATTATGTGAGGTGTTACTGGTATGACACTCACCAAACCACTCCCAGGAGTGGGGCTAATCAATGATGGAAAAGTGTCACTTCAAAGATGATCAGTGTTACAGAATCCGAAGTCAGCCAGGTGTCTCTGGCAAGGGTCTGGTCTATCCAGGAGATCTAATGTATGGAAGGTTTCTCAGAGAAGCTCATTTTAGGTAGGTAGCAAGTTTCTTTTGGTGTAGATATATAAGCAGGCATAGGGCAATAGTTTCTGGAATAGTTGTTGCTGACTCCTGTTTTCCTGAAAGTTCAGTCTTCCAGTTTCTTTGTTCTGCACCCATCAAAGTTTCTTTGTCCTGCCAATTACTTCCCTTCAAAGGAGATTTTGGCAGAGTTAAGCAGGCATGACTCAGGACTCCTGACTGAGGAGATATCCTTCTTTGTCAGTATGTTTAGCCGGTGGTCTTTGTGGCTGCTCCATCAGTACCTCAGCTTTTTCCCTATTGCTTTTCACTAGGTCCTCTGGCCCACTAAGCAATGGGCTCACACTCTCCTTAACCTTCCTTTAACCACCCATGTATTAGCATGCACTCTGCTTTTTGTGACTATTCATCTCCCTTGCTAGCTTTGACTTTGAAATCTTTGGGTTTCCTTGCTCCTTTCCTACATGTGCTAGCAACATCTGTGTATTCCTCTGAAGCAGTCTATCCCTGCTACAGCCTTCTGAGAACTTTCTTTCTGTGTTTAAGCCCAGTCAAGAGCAATGTGTTCACCCATGCTGGCCTTCTGCCATGCTTGCTCCATTTTCTGCATACGGAAATTGACCGTTTTGTGGGCTGAGGCAGCTGTCCTTGATTAGCTAGCTAATTCTGGGCCCCATTACCCTCTAGAGCAGTTTTCTGTGGGATCCTGCCAAGCAGATCCTTAAATAAGTATCTTCTAAAGTTTACAGGATTGATTTTGCTGTTTATCTTTCTTCAGCTCAGGACCTTAGACTCCACAGCTTCAGTCACTGCAGCCAAGGCTGCCTTCAGTCTTTCCACCATCCAACATATGTTCTTCCTTGGTGGCAACAGGTCCAATACAGCATCTGCACTAGTCAGTTCAATGATCACCTGTATCAAGGAATTACCTTCTAGAAGTCTCCCAGATTGCTTGTGCTCAGCTGTATTCCTCTTTCAGCAGATAATAGGGTGGCTAAAGTTTCCCATGATGTATTGGGTATGTCTGAGATGGAATTAATTTTCCCCACAGCAGCCTTCATAGTGCTGTGCTTTGTATTGGTAGCTAGAAAGGTTTATAGCACACCAGTGTTTTGGCTACCACTGAGCAGTGCTTGCACAGCATCAGGGCTGTCTCTCCAACAATTTCCCCCCTCACCAGTAGGCTGGAGGTGGGCAAGAACTTGGGAGGGGACATAGCCAGGACAGCTGACCCAAATTGACGTTCCATACCATATGACATCTGCTCAGCAATAAAAGCTACGAGAAAGGAGGAGGGGTGGGGGCATTCATTATTTATCATGTTTGTCTTCTGGAGCAAGCCCTGCTTCCCAGGAAGTGGCTGAACATTGCCTGCAGATGCAAAGTAGAGAATAAATCTTTTATTTTCCTTCACTTCCGCATGCAGCCTTTGCTTTTGCTTTATTAAATTGCCTTTACCTTGGGCCATGAGGTTTTTTCCATCTTATTTTCTCCTCCATGCATCCTGCTGAGGAAGGGAGTGATAAAGCAGTTTGGTGGGCACCTGTCATCCAGCTAGGGTCAACCCACCAGGCATGAGTACCACAGATTCCGACTGTGGCACTGTGTCCAGCTGCTGGAAGAATGTTTCATCTGCCCCCTCTTCTTAAGCATGAAACCTGTAGTGGACATCAACTACCACATCACCTCTGCTGGTCTGTTCTCTAACCCTTTACCCACAAGTTCTCAACTGCTTTGTTACCTACCCCAATGCAAAGCTCCATGCATTCAAGAGTGTGCAACTTCATCTCCACCTGCCCACTCTCTTTCCTAATGAGTCTGCACCCCTCCACTGCAGCACTCCATTCATGTAGGCTATCTCACCATGCCTTTATAATCCAAATAAATTTACAGCTGTGCAACTGCAGATTTCTAATTCCTTCTGCTTGTTCACCATGCTATATGCGTTGGTGCCAGGCCCAAGTTGTGTTCTCACACAGAAAACGTGAGACCCTTCCTCTTCTGCTGTCCCTCAGATGCATGTACTCTATCCCTAGTGTCCTCACTTCTCTTCCAGTTATAGTAACCTTCCCCTAGCATATGTAGTTAAACTCTTTTCTCAATGGATTAGGAAACCTGTTTGCAAAGACACTCATGCCTTACTGTAAGATGTGTCCCATCTCTGCTCAGTAGCCCTTGCTCCTCAGGGAAGGTCCTGTGATCACTGAAGCCTGAAGTCCTTCAATCACAGCCCTGCCTGAAAAAACAGACTGTGTAAAGGAATTATAGAGGAATGAAGCTGGGTTAATTAACATAGATAACATACAGCTGTGGGCTGGCTTCAGGGGCTGTGGGCTGGCTGATGTGGATAAGGTGCAGGTGTGGCTGGTTCCTGCTAAGTAGTTAAATAGCTCTAAGGGGTATGGAAGAAGAGCACCAGATGAAGGGAGATCTGGAAGTAGAGGGAGGACAGAGAATATGTGTGCTCTGGATGGAGGAGAGACAAGGAGAAGGATACAGCAGAGGCAAGAAGCAGGGTGGAATGGCCTGAAGGGGATGGAGAAACAGCACAGGCAGTCAATGAACTTTTGAAACCTTGTGAGGGATTGGTGGCTGTGCTGGGGCAAGACATGAGAACTACTTATTGAGGTTAATCTGGTATGGGATGGTAAAAGCCTTGTCACAGCTGCCTAGTTCTGAGGCTGCTGCAGCAGTCATGCAGCTAGTTATTGGCTTGCTGGATGAGTCTGCTTCTCCTCTTGCCTCAAAGGCCCATGAGGTCTAAACCAGATTTTGGGCTTGTTATGTAAATTATTGTTGTCCCTGTAATTAAATGGAGTTCTACATAAATGTCCATGACACAAAGTACTTATCTGAAAATGCTGTGTAGTTACATGGAAAACAACAACAACAAAAAAAAAAAATCCCAGCAGCTTAAATGTCTGCATTCCTTGTGCAGAAGTACAGCCTAAGTATGGATATGGGTAGAAGAATGGCTATAAGTTTAGGCATAAATAATTAATCTGAGTAATTTAACTGCATCAGTTACACATATGCAAGTATGTCTTAAGAGCCCTACAGTTTAAATTTATTGTCTTGGATTACTAGTAAGTAATAAATTTATTACTCTTTTCCCTTCTGTTTCATAATTGAGCAATTCATGCATTTAATTCTTGCTTCTAGTTAAATGAGTAATTTTAATTACAAAATAATTGATTGAACAGTGTAAATACACTTCAGTTCTAATTAATATGGATGTATTATGTGGTGTATTCTATTAATGTGTCTTTTGTTAATGTTTCTGTAGCTTCTCATCCTCTATTCACTACAATGAATGGGAGTTTCTGGATGCCTTTTTGTTTCTTCAGGAAACATGGTGTTAGAGCTCTACAAAGTGGTATTGTAGCAAAATTTTTAGAAGGATATGTTTGAAAATCTTTTAACAAGATGAGACTCCTTTTACAAGAAAAAGCCCTGAAATTGACTAATACATTACGTGATATTCTCCAATGCATATCAGCTAGTCATAACATTATTACTGGGTGTGCTATAACACTTCCACCTTGGGCTGAGGAATTCCACCCACCTCACCCCCCGGGATTAATATGTCTACTTGTCTTGATGCTTCTGTGAACAAGGCTATGTTTAAGATTAACTCTTATAACCAACCTCTGCTCATATTGCCAGTACTCTGTGAATTTGTCAGCATTCCTCCCAACTCTACTGGAATTTTTTGTGCTTGCACATGCCAATCGTTGTATGCTGGCCTCTATGTGTGAGTGAGGAAAAGGTGAGCTGCAATGACTGTTGCTTGCATTTCACCACTTGAATGACCCTGTTTTCCCCTGCTGTCTCCAAACTGATTCTTTCCTCTTTTCCCAGTCACTTGAAAGATACCACAGTTATTCTTGTGTTAACTACTTTCATCTTCCTTTTACCAGAAGGAATAAAACCTGGTTTCCAGATGTTCATATAAAAGAAAAGGAAGTTCACTATTAACAGATATTGAGAATAAACAGCACCACCAAGTTGCTCTCTCTCTGTCTCTACAGAACACTATTACTTTTTACCTGGCATACATCTGCCTGCTTTTCTATTTTTGTCATCATATACTGAGGTATTTTAGTGTTTTGATGCTAATTTTCAGATTCAGCTTTAGAGGAAGAATTTGATGCCTGGTAGGTAGGATATTACAAGCCTGACTGTCACATTTGGATGCTACAGTTACACAAATAACTGACCAATATCATGTTGCCAGATATGTATTTGGATTCTGTGTTGGGCATGCTTTCTGAAGATAATAGCTACCAAAGAAGTCCTACAAGCAAACATGCAGCAGTCTTACAGAGATTATAATCACTCTGTTTCATATGAAGGTGGAAATTTAAATTTGAGTAGATGGCAAATGTCCTGTCATTTTCCTTTAATCATTCACATGAGGTAGACAGCTGTTCGGATAGTGCTTATTGATAATGCTGAAATTACTAGTTCAGCAACTGTCTTACAGCATGCAGGTAATTGCAGATGGTTTTCAGTGTAATTTCTTTTCTAAAAGAGAAATGGAGAAACCAAAAGAGTAGTATCTTCCATAAAGAGCTACCTGCTTATTTTCTATGAAGAAGAGTCCTAGTATAAGTAAATCTCTTCCATTTTGACTAAGATTAGTTGCTTTCAGAGTTGGTGTGGTAAGCATGTAAGATAGACTTATGTAAACTGAAGTCCCCAGTTCTAAATTGGGCCCTAATTGGCAAATCTCAGTGGCTTCTCAGGAGCTTACCCATTTTTGTCTGCAAGAATCAGGTCAAGATTTACTCTAGGAAATGCAGACTGTCATGGAGTCTCCCCATGCCAGTTTTAGAGGATGTAGATAACTTATGCTTCTTTTGATTCTGCATTTATTAATTGGTCTGGATATGTCTATGTACTTAATGTCACATGCATGTTACAAGCCATAAGTGATGAAGAGGTAAAGCTGAATGATACCCTACCAATATAGGAAGGCAGGTATGCCTCACTTGATTGGAGGCTCAGACCAGCTGAGCCATTTATTTCCCATTTTCTTAATTTTTTTACTTGTTGCCTTTTGTAGTATGTTAGCCTAAACTCTAACAAAAAGGTTTGAAAATTGGATACTGTCAGTGTGAAAGTCTATTATAACCTGATCATTGGTTTATGAGTTTGATGTTCTAAGCATTGTCAATATCTCTTGCACAAAATATTGAGGATTATTCTTCAACTACAAGCAGCATTTTCTAGCCACATGACTTAGAAATTTTATTTCTGCTGAGGTCTTTGAAAACTCTTATTTCCCCATTAAATGCACAACAGTAATAGACTATGAGATCTTCGATTATGAGTTATCTTTAAACTGTAGAAAGAAGTACATACATCAGCAGTTTATTTCCATGAATAAGAACCCAGAATAACAGACATTTTAGAATACCATAAAACAAAATAATAAAAATCCAGCCAAACAAAAAGATTAAGTATATTTTCTTCTTTGCTTTATGTGTGTTCAACTATTTTCATGTAGTCTTGAATTAGGATGTTGCAAATGCTGCAGACCAGAGCCTGTGAAATGTGACTGTCATATTTTTATTTGACTTAATGTCTTCTGCAGCATTATTTTGGCATGGCTCTAGAAAGTTCACTGAAGAGCAGCCTTAGCAAAGTGGCTGTGTCCTGATTTGATGTCAAGTGCTATTATTGAAAGGATAACAGGAAACTATCTGCTGGTGACATCTATTCTCTGTCGGTGGCAACTTAATACAGTTGTTTAACTGCAGCCTGGATTGCAGTTTAAATGTATGCCAGAGCACATACAAAGGTCTGGGAAGGTTCTTCAGTGAAGGGGGAGTTCACAGAGAATTTTGTGATACTCAAACTGTAGAGCTAAAGAAATTGATTTCCCTTTCTCTTCCCTGCCTTGCTTAAACACACACTATTCCCAGTTCTGTCAGTACACATGCCTGGGATTTGCTTTTCCAGTGAAGATGGCATATGCTTGTTTGATGTAGGTGTTAGAATCTGCCTCCACAATTACATAATGTGACAATGAATTGAAAATAAGGCTATTAATATTCAGGGAACTAAAAAATGCTGCCATCGTATTTCCTTAAACTGCTGTCGTTCCTTGGTACAATACAAACCTTTACATTAATATTCAAGGAAATCATTACTGCTGTTTTCCATGTCCAGCTTCCCCTCTTCCACACAAAAAAATGTAGCTGGAATTGTCTCTTATGCAATCTTTCTATTTAGCACCTGGTATGAGATTGATGCTATATAACCGCATCTCACTTAAAAGTATAATTAAATCCTGTATTTTCCATATAAATATTTCCTCTAAAATAGCTCAGAGGTATCAGTCAGCGGAACTACTGAATATATACAATAAATGGTCTTGATTTTCTGTTAATTGGTGTTTTTTGGTCTGTAAACTGTTTTCCATCTGTTAAAAAGTAATAAATTCCCTCATTATTCAATGAACAGAAACAAATGCTTTATATCATGATAACGAAAAACATCTGAAATTACTTGCTCTGTTGCAGTTTCTATGATTTCAATAAGCATGACAAGTATAAAGGGGACAAAAGAAGGTGTCATTTCCACTACTGAGATAACTCACAGAATACAATGACAGTATGATAGTTGAGAGCTTTACATAGCACATACTGGTGGACACAGCATAGCAATAATGTCAATATTGTGAAATGGCCAAACATGAACCCTCCTTTAATAGCAAAAGGACACTATATGAGAAACTTCATAAATCCTTTCTTCTAATCTCTTTACCTTCCTTGTCAACTATGTATTGGTATTGTTATATAAAACACACAATTTGGTTTCTATTTATTACATTGGGCTTCTAAGCCACAAATGGAATGTGGTCCCTTCCTCATCCCTGTTTTCATCGCCCGGTCTTCTGGAAAGAGGTAGGTTTATTGCCTTTGAGAAGTATCAGTTTTCTAACATTGCTGCGAAGTGAACGACTGTGGTGGGAAAAAGCAAGGCAGAAATGGGATGTTTCTGCTTTGCTCAAAGGAGTGTCTGACCAGTATTGTAGTTGGCTTCAACCCTCATGCTGGGGCTTGCTGCTGATAGAATGTTAACAAAGATCAGGAAAACCTCCGTTAAGAAGTGATAAAGAAAATAAAGAGCATAGAAGAGAGGGAAACAAGGAAGAACATACAATAAATAATAGTTTAAATGAAAAAGAAAAGATCCTGCCAGAGCAATGCAAAAGAAAGACAAGAAGGTTATGTGACTATTTGTGAGGATGGGAAACAGAAATAAGAAATGTAAAAAACAGCGTACAGGATTTTTTACCTGATCCCCATGGTAGTTTAACTACATGCCAGTCACTGAATTCTGTTTGTGATAAGTAACTCAGCTGAGTTTACAAGAGAGTTATGCAATGACAGTTTTGCATTCAACTGTAGCCTGCTGAGAACTCCAAAAGTCAGGGCAGCGTTTCACTCTGTTTTTGTGATGGTTGGGGTGGGGGACAGGGGAGTGGCTTTAAAAGCCCTGGGGGTTTCAGTTACTGTGGTGGTGAAAACAACCTTGGACAGAATAAAGAAATTGGCTTCTGATTTACAACAAAGCTGCAGAGGAGGAACAGCTTTGATCCTTGGCATCCATTCTTGACCAGCACTGCTTAAAGCTGAGGACTTGCACTGTCACGACAGGCAAACAGCGTGGGTGTGCTGCACAAGTTTCGCCTTGGTTGTTTTGGGGAAGTAATCTCTGTAACAGGCGTGGAACTCCTGCACAGCTGATGGTGCAAAAGAATTGCCTTGTCATGGGTTGTTTATTTGGGACCAGTAAAAAGTGAAGAGCATGGAAGAAGTATGCACAGGGGAAATATTCACCTAGATTAGCTACGCTGATTTAAAAGGGAGTAAAGAAAAGGTCATGAGCAGAAATCAGAACATAGAAGTAGAAATATGGGATAAAAAATGTAGTGCTGGCAAAAGTTAATGAATTATGATTAGATAATAAAAGACAAAGCATGGCAGATCTGTGAAGCCAATGGGCAGTGAAACTTCTGCGGTTTTGGAAATGCAGCTGTAGGCTTTAAAGGGCAGGAGTTGATACATTATAATGCAAATAATTTAGTAGGAAATCAAGTTTACATTACTCTTACGAAGTTCTGTGGAATGAATGGCACTGGAATGGATGTCAGAAGGAAATAAGCAGATGTCAGCTCTTTTTAAGGATAACACAAATTATATTGATCAAAGAATAAGTACTGTGGAATTTCAAGTCAATATTTTTCTCTGTATGCGTAAAGTTGAGGGAGATACTATATTCTTAAATAATAGCACAACTAGTCATAGGGGAATTTGTCTTAGCAAGTTTTAATGCTTCTGCTTTTTATTTCTGTTGTTCAGGATCTTAAATAGTAGGCAAATTGTTCTTAAATTATCAGTGTCTAACCTTGAACTAAAGGGGCTGCTTCAGCTCACAAATTTCCTCATGCAATCTGATGGGCTTACATTCCTCAAGAGCTTGGTATTTTTACACACCTGAAAGGTAAACAGAAAATCTATATAGCTGCTTTCAGAAAGCAATGAGTTGCTGTTTCTTGAGTCCAGTAATCATGAGCACTGTCACTGTTTCTTTATTGCTTGCCTTGTTCATAAGACAGCTGAAATAAGTCTTGGGTTTCAAAGTGGGAGAAAGGAGGAAGGAGGCAAACAGACACCAGAAGCCTAACTTTTGGGTTCATTTGAAAAAAATTGTGTTCAAGATAAATTCAATATTTTTCCGGGGTTTCAAGTGATCACTCAAGCATACATTTCAATCTATTTAAATATTCTCAGATCAAGAATTATGTAAATTTCTTCTGGTATGCATCTGTTTTTTCTCTTTGAGTACATCTGATTTTATCAGGAGGCAGCACATCAGGCCACACGACTCATCATAATTGCAATTAGAATGCTAATTACGAGGAAAAGTGTAACTTAGTATTTCAAAGGCACTGTCCTGGGAAAGGATGGAGTTACTATTTCAGAGTATGAGGAGGAAGAATCTTCAACACAGTGGTGTCAATGAGATATCATAAAATATCCAGTATTTTTTAACTAATATGTATATGCTGCGTACCCATGATAATGTAAGAGATTTCAATATAGAAAGAAATTTCAGTAGAGTGGTTTGAGATGCATCTAGCAACCTGTTCTTCAGGTGTTTTTAGAAATTTGCTCAGATGAGATGATCAGTGAATTGATCACATGAAACCGAAGAAGCTTGTAGGGACAGAAGTCCTTGAAGTTACTCATAAAACCTGACAAACTTCTGAAAGTTTGGGGGATTTTTCTGCCCCCTGAGGACTATAAATAGGGTACAAGTGCATTTGCAAGTGCTTTTACAGAATTCAAATGGATGGAATGTGTCACCGCACTACTGCTAAAACACTGTCAGCAGAGAGCACACCTCTGCAGATTTTGGGCAAAATTTTGTACCATGTACAGACTAAACACCTTTCTTTAGTGTGTGTGGCATACTTGATAGATGGAAATGGGCGCATTTGTACATTAGTGGGTTTCTTCTTATCTTCAAAAACCTCCAAAGTCATGAGGTGGAAATAAAATCAAAAAAACATGAAGATTCTCACTCGTTTGTGGGGTAAGGGAGGTATTTTTTTCCTGTAGTACCTATTTTGCTCTGAAATGCATCCATGTTTATCTTGACAGTTTTTCTGATTTTTAATGCGTGCTTTACAGAGAATGAACCAATAGAAAAATTCTTTCACTAACTTATTTCTCAGAGTGTTTGAAGAAAACATTTTATGAATGCTAAAGATACTGACATCTTGTTTGAATGAATATCAAGACTTAGAAAATTTCTGACAGTCTCATCTGTAATGTCGTATGTTACTGGTGGGGATGTATTCTTCAGGACTTTTTGTGGTTCATTACTGTTTGGGATGTCTAGAAGCCGAGAGACGTGAAGGGTGTTGTAATCTTAGAGTCTGGTTTGTACTGTGTGAATGTCTGGGCCTCAGGTGGCGACTCTGGTTTAAATAAGGTGCTCCATCCATGGTGTTAAAGTATTCAAGTTGGTCCCAGGCCACTTGGCATGGATTAGGGAAGTATGGATGAAGCTGAATAAGGAAAAAATCTCCAGTGTTTTCTCTCTAGAGAGCAGAGAAAACAGACACTGTTGGCTATATTTTAAAGTTATCCCTGCTATTGTGCTTTCTTTGTGTTAACTTGGACACTTCTTGAGTTGGGGAGAAAGAAATGCTTTGGGGACATTGCACTGTGGGAAATAGACGAACACTAGAGATTTGGTAGTTGGATGCTTATCTGTATTTGCACATGTCCTTCTCTGCTTTTTCCCAATGTTTTTCTTGCTCAGCAGCCTTCATGTGAAATTTTTCAACTTAGTTATGGTGTGTTCTGGCTGACTGGAAATAGGCATATTTTGTCCTTTATTTGCCTCTGATCTTCACAAATGTCCTTCAGATGTGAAAAGGCTTCCCTAAGGCACGAGCAAACTCCGTGACCTTTTCAATGTACTGAGCCTGTTCATGAGACAGAGACACCAACCTGACGTTGATGAGCAATTAGGTACTTCGTTAAAATCAAAACAGATCACTGGTACTCTTCTTCCACCCCGACTCCCTACCCCCTGCATCTTAGCACTATGGAATTTCTATTTTAGTGCAGGTTATTCTTGCTATTTTGCACATTGCAAAAGGATTTCTTCACTAAAAAAGGTAAATTTTTTTTGGTATTAGTCTTCATTATATTTTCTAATAAAGGAACTGATGGCATCATGCAGCCAAAGGTTTTTCTATTAACTATGTTTCTTTATTTAGACTGTTCTTTCAAATCTTACTATAAGTTTTTCTTTCTCCATCTGTTCACTCCCTTGATGCATTTTTGGTTTTAATTTTTTTCATTCTTTCATGATTTAAAATTATAAAATGATCCAGCCTTGAGATATGATTTTTAAATCTACATATTGAGGTAGAAACCTTCTAATTTTAACCTTTCCTAAAGCTTTTGAGGTTTGATGTCTGGTTGCATATATGTGTGTACTGAGCGATTGTAATCTGTGTATCACTCTAAACTTTCTGTTCAGCTTTTTGTTTCAGTTCAGGCAGAAAAAGAAAAAAAAAAAAAAAAAAGGTGGGTGGGTGGGTGTTTGTTTTATTTTTTCCCAAGTGCAAGAGTGCTTATAGACCTGGTCATATTTCACTTACACCATTTTGTCATCATTTTGCCGATAGATTGGCCAATATCTCCAATCATTGTCTGTAGTTGTGAAATCCATAAAAAGTAACCGTGGTCCACTAACTCTGTGGGTTTCAGTATCAAATGTCATTGCCATAGAACGATACTGCAGTGAGACATCTTTACTCATGATCCCTGTAGGTAAAATGTATTATTTTGCATTATATCTCGAGCTGGGGAGGTGTTAGGTTTTATTTGCTTGTACAGAAAACCTTCCTTGCTTTTTAAAGGACCTGGTGTGTTCTCAGTCTAACTGACATAGAGGAACTTACTTCAGCTGTAGGCAAGCAAAATAAATAGGAATGAAAGAAGCATTCTTGTTAACAATCAGGCCTCCTCTGTACAGCATTTCCTTATTACTTTGTCTTTTAGTCCGAGTACACCCTGACTTTGTCATCTCACTAGAACAAAAAGAAGGAAAAGGAGCATTTCTTTTCTTCTTTTTGAGAACTTTCAGTTAATTTCATCACTCAGATTGGTTAGGGGTCCTTTTCTTCAGCTAGGTTTATTTGGACAGATAAAGCTCTTTTCCGGTGCAAGTTCTGGAATAGTTAAATTTAACAAAATAAAACCCAGCTTACTCAAGGAGGCTCCTCTTTGTCTTTTAAAAAATCATTGACAGATCAAGGTGATAGTAACTTATGTTAAATATGCAGCTTTTTTAGAGCTTTTAAGTGTTAGTAAGATTGTTACAGTTTGTGTTTGCATTTTTGCATTGCAGGTTGAATACAAAGATTGCTGCATGGTAGATTCCCTATTTTTAGCACATGCACTTGTGCTTACTCTAGCATACCTTTAATATTTTCATGTCTACAATTCTCTTCTATTTGAGTCCTTAAAATATGCTTTTTGTCAGCATATCTGCATGCCATGTGGTAGTAGATTTTGTAACCAATTTTATATGTATGTGTATACATACCTACATATCTTTTTATATTAATAAAAAAAATATCTTTATATTTTCCCAGTTCAGGCCTGATGTGACTTAGAAGTGGCTTAGAAGCCTGAGTGTGAGTAGGCAAGTGAAAAGGGCTTGAGGGGATAAGTGTACTGTGTTATGCCTGTGCAAGAATGACATTAATAGAGATGTGAATGAATGGACTGTGTCGTGTTCCACTACTTACAAGTCCCAGTGAGCAGTTAGTGAACAGCAGTAGCTCCCTGTTATAGCTGAGGGAATCAAAGAGCACGCAGAAAAATGATGGGCCACTGCCTCTTTGGCAGGCACAGGAAAAGAATGCGGCTTCCTGGTTAGCTGCAGAAAGTGCTAGGGAAGAGAAATAGCAAATAAAGCATATTGTGCCACTCTGAAATCAGATGTCAGATATATGCATGCCTGAGCAGAAGAAACTTTTTAAATGTATGTGTGTCTTACTAATTATTTATATCCTTCATCAAACATTTAGCACATTTAGCTATGGTGAATATACAATTCAGCACATTTGGCCACCGATTCCCTTCTTATATTTATTTAATACTCTTTTCAATAGAAGTAGCTGAAAACTGTAAATGAAAACATTGCTCTACTGAAGTCAGTGGAGTTGAGAATTTACTGCTGGCTTCTTAAACCACTGCCTTGAGCTTCACGTAACTGTAGTTTAGCATAAGGCTATATAGGGTACTCTGTAGGCGCTGCTGGACTGTCTTTCAGATACCAAACAGAAAACCAAACATATATGATGTAATTGCCTTCTAAACAGAGTATTTGATGCTTAGTCTATTAAATATGAACTTCTGGTGAGGCTGAGAGAGTTTTTTCTTTTTCTGCAAATCCTTCTCTGGAAATGACTAACAAATTTTCTAATATAAAAGGTGAGTGATTGATAGTTGCTGCTTTACTTGTAGTGGTTTTATCTGTCCCTCTCTCTTCTCTGCATTGTCAGGGTGCTCCTTTAGGTATCCAGTTGGTACAATGCATCCACAACAATCACCAGCTGTTGTATTCTACTCATCTGAGCAACACTGTTGGAAACACAACTGTACAACATTGTGCAAGTGAAAGGAATTTGCTTTGAAGAGATGCAAATGCATATGTGAACTAATCCCCTCTTAAGACCAATCATTAAAGTCCTTATGCTTCCTCTAGAGACATGTCACGTAAATGCAATACCATTAAATGTGAAAAATTATCAGCAGACCAAGTGTCAGTTGGGAAATTGTTCTTTTAAGATTGTGGTTCTTGTTTTACTATTTTTGTCTAAAAAAACATTCTCCAGAAGAAAAATTATGTTCTTTGAAGTGGTTTTGCATTTGTTGAATGAGAGCATGGATATTTTTATTTTGTTTTTCTTCATACTCATATCCCTCTCTGTAGTCTTTGCTGTCCTGTTGAAAAAAAACACCACAATTCAGTGAGATGTGTCAGATACGTAAAGTGAAGCATCTTGCAGATTCCATTATTACATTTGACAGTCTTAGACAAAGTCAAGAGTAAAACATAACAGAAGGGAGAAATTTGCCATTTCATCACTTACAGCTTGTTTTTTCTTTCTCTCTTGCAAACAGAACTTAATTGCTATATGATCTTTATATATTTTTTTAAGCAGCTGGATGTGCATTAGGTGTTAGAATTTCTACCCAGCATTTGGTAATAGACATATTTCATATTCCATTGCCTATTTTCTGTTGGCCTTTGATGGAAAGCTACTAAAAGAAATTAACTGGACATGTTACTGAGATTCAAAATCTGCTTTTTACATAATCCATAATTTTGCATTAGTAGATAAAAAGTAGCAGAAATGCAGTCCATCTGGAATACTGTTTTGACTTTTTTCTGTTCTTGCAAACATGGACATCCTAACTGGTGATTTTTTTCTTTTTCCTTTTACTTTAAAAAATCATTCTCATAATGTTCTTGTAGAAACAGATTAGGCACATTGTGATAATTCTTGCCATATCCCCCTCTCTACCCCTGCAGAGTAGGTTGCTGAGCAGACCACAGCACAGAAGTGCTGTTCCTTCCCAGAGGATGAAACACAGGCAAATTAACCAACAGAAAACATAATGATGCTAAACTGGTTAGGTGACAAGCTGCAGACTTGGCCTACTATTTCACTGTTCTGAAGTAATTCCTTTATAAACACTTTTTTGAAGGAGAATTTTTAGGTGGGGCTTGAAGGGGTTTTTTTCATCAGTAGTACTGAAAATGATTGGACTTTCTCTTGTTTCCTAAGGCCTTATTTTCTTGTCTTTTCCTACTTGTATTCAAACGCAAGCTACAAAAATGTTTTTCATGGCACAGGAATGTCCTCCTGGTAGTCTTTTTCCTCTGATCTGAAACTAAGAATATAACTGGAATTTATTTCAGATGGAGAACAAACTCCATCAAGGGAATCTACTGTAACTGTAAAAAATGAGAGCTTCTCTACAATATTGCTAAGCAACAGGGAGACGGAAGGAGCCTTTGCTGTCTTCAACAGCGGTTTAGACGATGAACACTTCCTCCCTGCAACAGAGGTGAGCAGAGCC
Organism: Falco naumanni; assembly: GCF_017639655.2. NCBI lineage: Eukaryota > Metazoa > Chordata > Aves > Falconiformes > Falconidae > Falco > Falco naumanni. The sequence goes on along the minus strand of NC_054057.1, from coordinate 25,198,074 downwards.
TTGTGAGAGGGTTCAAGTCTGTACTGAATTTACTGTTCATGTCTTTACTATTCAAAATAAAACTGATGAGTGCAGAAAAAAGTTGCATAGAGGGAACAGAGTTGTTACTAAATGAACCTTCACATGTCCCTGGATTTGCTCCTTTCTGAAATAGGTTAAGTGCAACATGGGAATAAATGGAAAAAATATGACATGAAGTGCCTGTTCACTGATGAAATTAGTTAACAGAGAGAAGGAACATTCTAAAGGAACAAAGATGAAGGATGAAAACAAACAGAATATTGCAAGAAGCTTAGATCAGTCCCATAACCACATTTTTTTCTCCATCAGTCTATTCATCACATGCCATCTTTGGTGCTGTTTCATGGTCTCCTGGAGAAGGAAGATGTATGCTTGGAAAAGGAGAGTGATGGTGCAGACATGAAAGAAGATGCAATTGCATTAAATCCCACAGCCAGGACCTCTTGTGCTGCATTTGTTAAGGTCGAGGGAGCAGAATAGCATGGGCATGTGTGAATTTCCCAAGAAATATCAGAAGTCATCTCCTTTCTTATCCCTTCACCAGTGTGGTGATTGGCACCTCCATGATACCTATTATGCCTTGAAATTACTAGAAGTAGCCTGATTTCCCATATTGCATTAACAAGTTAACTAGGATTTATTAATTCAGCATAACTGTCCATGAGCATAATACACTACTAAATGTTGTTTACCTCTGAGGTCTGTGCTGTGGTTTTACAGCTGCCATTTCTAGAAACTTCTGAAGCAGGTTTTAGAACAACACCCAGAAAAAAACCCACAAATATTTGGACTCACTTCCATTTTATTTGCCTGTGGCAGGTCCTGGAGGAGGGGAAAAAAATTCCCCTTTTACTAAAATAAATCCTCTTCAGTATGTGTGAGCATAAAGGAAAATGACCTGGTGCAAAATTCAGGAAAGGACCCATTTCGAATGGCACTTTTCTGGCTAGTTCGTGGTTCCTACCTGCTGCTCATGACAGTAAAAGCAGCTGTCAGACCTTTGTCTTTCACTTAGAAACTTTGCTGAAAGTCTGCAGCTTGCTCCTTGAATAGAATAAGCCTTCAGAGGAATGACAAATTCATGTGATCAGGCAGGAAGGCTTTGACTTCTTAGAGGCAAACACCTCTATTTTATCTTATGGGTTATTTAATTTTTGCTTTTCATTGAAAGGCCTGACAACATAAAAGTTATTAAGAATAGGCCTGATTAATCATGTGCTGGGTCCCAGATTAGGTCCTTGTAATGATCCTTCTGAGCAATAGATGACACCCCATGAGAAAACAGAAGTACTTGAATTTTAGCCTGTAAATCTCGTCCTAGTGAGATCAAGTCCTTGGATTTAGATAGCAGAGTATATATTTTGTCTACAGGGTCTGCAACCAAGTTGGAGAGGGCTCACTCTCTAAGCCCTTTGAAGCACTAGGAGGTAGAAGGGGCTGGCAGCAGTCATGCTCCGAAGGGATGGACACAGTAGCCCATTGCCTCCTTGTTGCTGGATGCTGTACGTGGTAGAAATCGCACACATTTGCGTTTATATCCCTGAGAAATCCACAGAAGAGCCATTTGAGGGCTGCTGGGTGGGGAAGCCTTGGAAGGGCCCTGATGTGAAAATGCCTGGAGATTGGAATGGCATTAGTGGCAGGTATCGTAATTTTTTCCCCTGGATTTTACTTGTCCTTTGTCAGCCATTTGTGTCATGGTATGATAAGAGTTAGATGGACCTTTGGTCTGACCGAGCCTGGCTGTTCTTTACCCTGCCCTGAGGGTAAAGGTCTGAGAGAAATATTTGGATATGTCAGACCAGGATGCTCGTGTGTTTTGGGCGAAAAAGCAGAAAATATCTGATAGCTTTTACAAGAAATATGGTGAAAGAATAAATAAACTTTTTGAAACATGTAAAAGGCAAAGTTAAGACTGTATTTCACTATTGATCTGGGAAGAAACACGAGAGATGTGAGGACTTAAAATGAACTTAAACTCTTCTGACAGGATATTTCTTCTCGCTTGTCATGCACTGAAAGCAGAAGTTGCTTATGGAGTCTGGTGTTCAGCAGTCTCAAAGTACAATGACAAGTCCATTTGCAAAATAATTTAAAAATCAGATATCATGAACAGTTTAATTTAAAGGCTGCATCTTCTGAAAATTTTCAGGCTGTTGAATACTGAGGAGGACTAAGACACATCGATGCTGTCCTTGATGCTATTTATCAGTTTCTCCTCTCTCAGGCTAGCAGCCTGATCACTGTACAAAAAAGCTATGTACATGTTCTTCGCTTTGGTCAAATGAGCATTTAATTTTGCTGTCATTAACAGTAACCCATTTGAAGCACAGATAAAAACATCTGCAGTAATTTCCATTAATATGTCAGCATTTATCTTGTCACTACACGGTAACATCTTAGACTCTGCAGTTATTTACTTCCCTAAGTATAAAAAGAGAAACAGCTTTGCTGCTGATGACAAGGAAGGTAATTAGAGGGAAAAAGACACTCATCTGTTAATATGTATGAAAAATGGGGTTTTGAAAATAATATTGTGTGGCACAAGAATGTGCAATATCTTCTACATGCACCTAAATTGTGGAGAGATGAAGACCTTTAAAAATAATTTTGCAGGAGTCCAGTTTTAGAAAAGTGAGAGAACAGAGCTGCAGTGGTTTAATGAGTTGTCAAAGAAAGTTGAGCTGTTCAATGGCTATTAATTGGAAATAATTTTTTTACAGAACACTGAGATATAGTGGTAAAATTAAATGGCTCATCTGTACCATAGAGTTTTTTAAAAATGCAACTGGGTTTTAATATCCTTAAGAAGCTGAAGCTAGAGAGCTCACAAGCACTAAAATCATAGTTACAGAGATTTGAATATATGGTTTTAGACAGTAAAGTCAATGTCATGAAAGCAAGTCTTGATGACAGTTGCAAGCATAGTCCTGGGTTTTTTTGCTTGAGCTGAACCTGGTGGTATGTGGGTTTTTTGAGTGCATGTCCATTGAAAACCCCACTAGGCATTTCCTGACTGAGTTATATATTGCAATCTTTTATCTAAGGATGGATAAGTGTGTTCAGCTAAAGTAAGAGTGGACCAAAATTTTGCTGGAAAAACCTCTAAAAGTCATCATGCATACCCTGTCCCTCTCAGGTGCATACAAGTATTGCATTTACTTCTTTTATGAAAGCTACTTGTTTCCACAAATGTTCTGTAGTGGGGCTGGAACATGTCTTGTTTCATCAGAAGGAAAGCCAGAGCTTCAGCAATAGGTCCAACACTGCAGTTTTGAGACATGCTATTTAGTAAGCCTATTGCATGCTGTGGAGCTCTTGCAATAAGGGTCTTTCCTATGACTCATTTAAGACAAATACTATACCATGTAAAGGGTATTTATTTCCTGACAGCAAAGTGTAGCCTCTTTACTCATGGTGAATGGTACCTTGTCATGGTTTAACCCCATCTGGCAGCTAAGCACCACTCAGCCACCTGCCTCCTCCCCCTCTGTGGGATAGGGGAGAGGATCAGAAAAGTAAAAGTTAGACTTGTGGGCTGAGATAAACACTGTTTAATGGGTAAAGCAAGAGCTATGCGTGCAAGCAAAGCAAAAGGTGGGGTTCACCCACCACCTCCTATGGGCACGAGGGGCTCAGACCCCCGGGCAGCAGGGCTCCCGCATGCCCAGCGGGGGCTTGGGAAGGCAAACGCCATCACTCTGAATGTCCCCCCCTTCCCTCTTCTTCCCCCAGCTTTGTGCTGAGCACGGTGTCCTATGCAACAGACCCTATGCATGGGTCTGCTGGGGGCAGCTGTCCCAGCCGTGCCCCTCCCAGCCCCTTGTGCCCCCCAGCCTGCTCGCTGCGGGTGGGGTGAGAGGCAGAACAGCCCTCGGCTCTGTGCAAGTGCTGCTCAACAATAATGAAAAACTGTCTGCATTGTCAACAAAATGTAGCCTCTCTACTCATGGTGAATGGTATTTTCATATTTCAACAGGAAAAGATTAGGGCTAACAAAATAGGTAAAGTCCTTAGTAGCACTGGGTGACTTGTAGAATTTAATAGGAATCAAATATGCAACAGCTACAGAGTTGACACTTATGTAACAGGATCTTGAGGATGCATCAGTAACAGCAGGAATAAATTTTTTAAAAAAGTTTGGCTGGTTGGTTGGTTTTTCACCATAGGAGTAGAATACAATAACCCAGGGCTGAAAACAGCGACGGGTGGCACCTGGAAAGGAATGACTTTATATTAAAAAGGGATAATGGGGCTGGTAGTATTTGATGCATCATATGCTGAATGTAACACATGCCACCTAGTGCCTAAAGAAAGGACAGCATCTAGTGGCCCAAGGCAGATGGAACTGCAGGGACTCTTGGTCATCCAGCCACAGCGACAGCTTTGAGCAACCCAGAAAGGTGGATGTTGCGTTGTAGTTAATGACAGGAGTGAATAAGGAGCAGAACCTTTCCAGCCAAGAGGAGGAGTCGAATTATCTGCATTTCATCCTTCTTGCCTTGATATGGGCTGTAAGGGAGTTCACATCTGAAGAAATCATAGCTACCTGTGTCACTTGATAAAGGACCCAGTTGCCACTTTGATGCAGTAACCGAAATAGAGCTTGACAGCCATTTATTTCACAACATATGGTATTTCCTGTTTCACTTTTTTTTTTTTTTTTTTTTTAATGTTCAGAATTCTTTTATGCTCCAGGGATTTTTTTTTTTTTAAATAAAATTTTTGGGGCGTCTCCAACATAGAAGAATAGTTCTAGTAGTAGCAGTAGTACTCTAAAGGTACAATTTCAAGAAATAACCTGTAATGTAGAGGCTAGCCCATGAGAGAACAAGGAGGTGTGTACTACTTAAGTGCATCCCACCTCTTGATTTTCTTCAGTTCATCTTTAGATAAGCTAAAGATGAAAGTACAAAAAAGAAAACTCCAAGAGGAAAAGGCATTGGTATGATCCATCTGGAAGACAGAGGAAAATAAAATTTAACCTTATAGCTAGAAAGAATAAACCAAAATAATTAAGGCTATTTTTGACTCTCTACACATTTCAATATTTATTGTTGTTTTCCTTCTCCTGATTGAACAGAAAAAAAACAATTGGGCGGAGACCTTTTATACCTTGCCTGTACAAAAGATACGTGTGCTAAAACATCTACAACTATGCAGCTCTCCAGTGAGTTGTAAACGCTCTTTCTGGAATCTGTGCAGGCTTTTCCTGCTTGCTTCTGAGCCCTGGATGTGGAGATAAGAAAAGTCTTTATTCATTGTCTGGGTGCCAGGCTGCAGAGTGATTATGCCTTAAAATGTAGTGAGGAAACAATTAGCACTACATCTGGCTCTCTGAGCTCACCTGCAAATTAATTCTGTGAACACCTGTCTGCAATGAGTGGTGTGTCCAAAGCCTCCCACAGCTCAAATCCTGATCTGGGAAGAAGGGCTCTCCTCAGATGAGCATGGAGGGAGTAAACAGCTCAGTGGAGTGTGAACTGGCTGCAAAGGTCCTTTGCTGTGCATAGGCACATTCTGGGGCAGAACTTGCATGGATAAGCCATTGTATATAACCAGCATTTATGTATGCAATAAAGGATCTGACTTGGGGTCTGTACCTTCATATGCTACGGCGAGTAAATAAAGTCCGTCTTTACAAATGAGGCTATACAATGTGGTAGAAAGTGTAAGTAATTATTAACTGAGTTACATATTATCTTAACTCTGGAAGTCATTAATTCCTTTGAGCATGGCAGATCAACAATAAAGTCACCACAGATAATCTTCAATGTTTTGGAGTATTGGAGAATTAGAGGAGTATTTAGTCTTTCCTTTGAAACTAGTCTAGTATCATGTTCATGATTTTAAAAGGATTAATTCTGCCTCTTCTTTCTCATTCCCTCCTCATATCAACAGGACCAAGATATTTTTTTTTCTTTTTTTTTTTTTTTTTTTCCTCATGGCATATCTCATCCTGCTAACAAACAGTGCTGATTATAGCATGCTTCCAGAGAATGCTAAGGAATTTAGTTGGATGACAATGTGGGATTTTGAAGAAGTTGCATGTTGGAAAGCACACTAGTTGCAATTCTTGTTGCTAATGGAAATCAGGAAAACATTTGAGATTGTTACCGTACAAGGAGAGAGAGTTGGTGAATATATGTTTCAGGTAGACAGTCTGAAGTTACATTTCTTCTATTCTTCTAGTGACTTGTTAAAGGGATATTGGTTCTCTAAATCCAAAAAATGTTGTTTGCTTTTTACTGTTATCAAGCTGGTCCTAGTCAGGAGGGGAAGGAAGAAGGTGTGTCATCACAGTATGTACAACCTTTGCTCAGTGGTCGGAGGAACTAACTAGCTAGTACATAGGTGCCAGCAGACTTTTAGAAACATTATTTGGGCTTAGAAAGAGTACTACATATCATCTTCACAAGAGATCTGACAGTGATAACACAACCATTTGGGTGTGTGCTTTAAGATGTTGCTGGTATTTTAACAAAATAATAGTAATAAAAAAATACAAAATGGAAGGAAGATGATGGTGAGATAACACAGCAAACTATCAAAAATTTTAAGGTACCTAAAAACTTCAATGAGTGGGAAACTGTCTGGTCAGATTTTCACTTTCTAGGAACAGCTTAGGGAAATGTGGAGATAGGCATGGTATCTGAGAGAGTGCTTCTGCTTAAAAAAAAAAAAATATTAAAAACTTCAGACAGCCACATCATGCTTTGGTTATTCAATTTGTATTTCATGACAATAACAATGAATATTGCAGAATATCTGTGATGGCTTTATTGCTGATCTTTCACACTCAAAGGGTATAAGTCCTGTTATTTCTCCATTATTGTAGGAAATCTCTTTTAGTTAGAGCCTTGCATTTGGCTGCTGCTATGGAATGTTTTTAGGCTTAGCTAAGAATGAAGAATTTATCCTCTTTGGAGAATAAAGATGGACAGCAGTTACCAATTCTTCAGCATCTTCTCTTTAGAAGTAATTTCAACATAAGTAAACTTTGATAGTAATATCATTGGAAACCAGAATACTGTAAGAGTTGCTGGAGCTCACAGCTAGTCATCCTTTGTTGTTCCTTCCTCATACTCTGTGGTTATGTTTATGTTAGTAAGGAGTGCCATCCAGGTGCAGCAGATCTGTAGAGTAAAACAGCTTGTGTGTGATGGTAACACCATATGCACTGCTAGAGTTGTACCTCAACCTAGCTCTTGTCTGGACCCATGAACTGAAGGTAGCAACTGAAGCAGGTCCATTTCTGGAGTGCATGTTCTGATTTGGTTTCATTAAAAAAAACAAAAAAAAAAATACCAAAAAAACCAATTAGTCCATGCAGTCTGAGACTTCACTGCAATGTGAAACAAAATGCAGTAAGTGCAGACAAGCAGGACTGTTGTTAGAATTGGGAACTCCTGTTATTAGGGGGTCCTGAACTCGAAACACAGGTTCCTGGCTGAAATAGCAAACAACTTGGAAGTATTCATATGTGTTTGTGTTGAAAAATACATGAATGCCTGAATGTGCAGTTTCTTTAGGCATGCTGTGAGACGATGGTTGGTGACTTTGTCATAACATGCTGATGCAACTTCCTTTGCAAGATGCTGGAACTTGTGGCCAACAAACCTCTTCTCTTCTTGAGCCCAGAGAAATTAGATTCAGGATGAAGTGGGGCTTGTCATTCTATGTGGTTTTGCCTTTCCTTGGGAAGTAATCCTCTTTTATTACCTGTCAAAATATGCGGGAAAGCAATTTGATCTACTTTGATTTTAAAAAGAATGTAGCTGCTTTTTTTCATTCAACAAGCAAATTGACTTTAAAGTAAATGAATAGCTAAACAGAGCTTTGCTTCTTCTGACATACTTGTGAGTTTCTTCAGTTTTTGTTTCTTTGGGGTTTTTTGTTTGGTGGTTTGTTTTTGGTTTTTTTGCCACAAGAAGGCTATAATAGTTACTGCTGCTTAAGTGTTGAAAGCTGAACAGGCTGCCTTGCAGTGAGTGCGTGCTAAATGATTAGTAAATTTTTTAACCAAAAGGTCTCTAAAATGACCAGGACCAGCTCACCACTAGGAACCTGAAGAGCTGGAGGTACGATGGGGAGCTGTGGGCACAGACTGTTAGGTTAGACTGGAAAAGCTGAGCAAGAAAATGAAAGGAACGTGTGATAATGATAATACTTTATGCTAGCCTGTGTGCATGGGTTGTTACATTTAATATTTCTAACTCAGCCAAGATGTAGTTGAAAACTAGAAAATCTGAAGACTGGAAGTTGTTTATTTAGGTGGCAGTTTTAGAGACTGGTTTATATGTGCATGTTCTCTTTTGAAGTATTTCTCTGCAGCAGTGAGAGCTCAAAAACATGCCTTTCTAGAAATAAGAAATGCAAGCTCAGAAAGGTCCATATCCTTCTAAACTCCAATGCTCCAGTGTCCCTGGTGATTATAGGCTTGCCACTGATCTGTAATCTAGATTGATGAGTCAGGAGTGTAGCAGGTCAGACAGGGTTGTGTGGTGGATCAGTGGCTTGTCTCATCTTCTCTCTAAGGAAGCAGATGGCCATCGTAAAGGCTGTGTCTACACTAATAAGCTGGTTTGGACCAGTAGTGCAGTTTTGGAGTGACTGTCTGTCTCCACTTACCATGCATTGGTTTGGTTTCCAATGGTTTTCAGGCTGTAAAAATCTTCTTATGAAGGAAGTGAAATCAGAGGCTGTTGTTCAACAGCCAAGCCAGTGTGGAGGTTGGAGTCAAACCCAATGATCATACTGCAGCACCAGAAAGGTCCTCAAAAAGACATCTATGATACATGAGCTAAAAAAAGGCTCTTGAATAAGTAAGATATCCAGCAACACTGTGGAGTGGCTACAGGATGCACACAGGCCAGACTTTCATACACCTTTCTGTTGGCTTTCAAAGACCAGGCTCGAACTCTTGGGACCTCTGCTGCTCCTTTCTCACCTGTCCAAACTTTTCCTGCTTTGAAGCCTTTTCCCTAATTTTTTAGCCTTACCCTGTTGCCTTCCCCTACCCACCCTTCCTAAAGCCCTTTAAATAATCATCAACAACAATAATAAAAATATGTTCTCTTTTCCAGATGTTTTCTTTACAGTGGTGACATCTTTCCCTTGAGAAAATCAAGCAAACAAAACCACAAGGAAATACTATTTTTTTTTTAGTAAATCTGTTTTATGAGGGAGTAGTCTCTTGGGTCAGGACAAACCAGTCACAGCAACTGGAGTTTGCCAACCGTATGATTGTCACTATAATTAGGCTGATAACGAGTGCAATTCAGAAAGATGAAGGTGTTCTTGAATATTTGGGAGAATAACTAATCTTCAGGGGTCATGGGGGTGAGTTCCTGATGCTAAGACTTTGAATGGCTTTTCCTTAGTTTATAAATGCTTCATATTTGACCATCTGTGCCCTGGATCCTAGGAACACCATGTGGCAGAACCTGATGCTGTCATGAGATTGAGGAGTTTGGTGCATTCCTCACTCAGCATTAACAAACCTAGATTTTTCTAGTGTTTTAGACTAGTATTTCTGGTAGCAACCCATGTAAATACACTGCTTTTCTATTTGTATCTTCGGAATTGGTGGTGAAGTTTGTCAGAGTTCCCTACTAGAATTTGGATCCTTGGCTCACAAGTCTAAAATGATAAAGTGTGTACATACAAAGCAAGTTTTAACAAGGCATGCTAGCCAGTACTAAGCTCTGTGCTGGCACAACACACTAATATTGGTAGCAATGCAGCCCTTAAGTAGCTCATGCACTATGAAACCTCTGTGATCTGCTTTAAAAACAAAATAGAAAAAAAAAAAGAAAAAAAAAGCCAAAACCAGAAAGCACTTAAGCCTAAATCCCCATTTCACCAAACAGATAGCTATTTTTAAACATAGTTATGCAGTACGTGTAGACTGGCTAAAACAGTAGCTGCTGTGATATATTGGAAAGGAGGGATATTGCAGTGAGTCCAATTGTGTGTCATGCTCAAGTATGTGATCTCAAAGCCCGATGTTACCTCTGTTTTCAAGAGACTATTCACTTAAATGGCTCCCATGCCCTAGACTCTGACTATAATTTATTATTTAAAACTACCTCCTCTTGTGGCTGCTTTTTTACTTTGATACTTTTTTCAAATTCAGTGTAGTTTGAGATAAAGTTTACCTAAGTACATCAAAGGGAATTACAGTGACAAAGAATAATCTGCCAAGTGAAGCTAAAATGTAAATGATGAAACATTTAAGTATTTCGTATTATGAATTGACAATGCTTTGGTCTTCTATCCTCTACAGCAAGGGTAAATTTTCAAAGGTAGCTGTCTAAACATTTATTCTTACTGCTTATATAGAAATACTGTTGCATTAATGCAGTATACAATCTATTTTTCCCTATATTTATGAAAAAAATCCTTTAGATGGGATTGCCAATATTTTCTGAATATATAAAATTGCATTGCAAAGACAGTTCAATCCAAAATTGTTGCAACAGAGGAGTTTCTCGGGAGGGGAGGAGGAAGAGGCAACCTTTCTGGAGCTCTCTTCAAATGCCTTAAATACTTACTGTGGTGTAGGGATTGATGTCTGGAGCTTTGCTTGTGGTATTTCGTTCATTTAATGTCCCATGTACTTTGTCACTGTAGCTTCAGAGTCAGTATATGAAGAAAGTTGAATAGATCAAACGACTATTGGACTCCATTGTAATTTCCTAGTGGGTAACTTGTGTTAGAACCCAATAAAACTAAGACATCACAACATGTTCCAACCTATTTGATCCCCATCTCCCCAGTTATGAAAGCAGGTGTGGGGTTAAGCTTTTAAGAAGCAATTTATTTCAATCAGCTGTCTTGTTTTGTCCAAATGTTTTTGTAGAAGAAAACTGCCCCTTAGTTCAAGTATCATAAGCTCATGCAAAAAGGTTATTTACTTAATAATGGAAGCAAGCATAGAGGTTGTTTGTTTGTTTGTTTGTTTACTTGTGGGTTTTATTCCCCCCTACCCCCCCCCCCCCGAGAAAATTTTAAGATTTTTTTTTTAAATCTCAACTAATTAGTGACAATGAAATTTAGTTCAACAATCATAAATTGTGAGCAGTCAAAATTTACATTTTTGGAACGTCTAATAATCTGAAATTTACTTGTGCAATCCCATCACTGAACATCAGTAAACAAAGAGTGTATGTGGAGATGTGAAAGATGTTACTGGTGTGGAGTGATGTATATATAGCATGTGTCCACCATAGTCTTTTTCTTTACTGTTCTCTACTTCCATTCTTTCTTAGCAGAAGTTTACTCAACAAGAAACTATCTCTATTTCTAAATTCTTGATTTCTATAGAATGTCTTGCAAAAGATTAACTATAAATATACAAGTTCTTTACTACAATTGAATCTTTCTTCCTCTTAAATGCAATTTGTAAGTTCTGTGGTCCTTCTGAAATATCTCCATTCCTTATTTCACAGGAAAGACTAGCAACAGAAAGGTTAATCTTTTTTTCAATTTTTTAAAAACCATGGAGCATCAAAAATTTTTTGTACTGAATTTCTAAATTTTATGTTGTGTGTCTTTGCTAGGTTTCAATAGATTTTGCTGGGCAGTCTTCAATAATTGATGTAGCTTTGTTAAATCAGACAAATAATATTTTCTGATGAAACACAAGAGGGAAAGGAATATTTCACTTAATATTCTCAAGATAGTGTATATCTTGAAGAAGTTCAAAATAAAGATTTAGTCTAAGCATTGGGGATATATTGATTTGGCATATGTGGTGCAATCCTGGCATTTATATTTTAGGACCTTAAACAACAAATAATTTCCAGAGCTATATCCAGTAAATCTGTAATTTACTATTTGGGTTTGTCAAACCATGTTGTGTAGTTGTAAGCTAATTAAAAGTATACTTTGATTTTTCTCTTTCTTTAAGTATTATAACAGTCTACCTGTACAAGTATACCTGTTACTTGTACTATAGCATGTTTTTATACCTCCTTTTTTCATCTTTTCCTTTTTGATTCATGTGGTTGCTTAATAATGCATCTAAGCTCAAGGTGCTCTGCTATTTAAAACTTCATGAAAACTACACCCTACAAGACAGCTTCATTTTAAGCTGGAATAACGGAGGTTACCAAATGTAATTATTTCATCTGAATCACCAGAAGATAAGTTAATGTCAAACTTGCTTATTTGGCAGAGAGTTATTTGGCAACTTTCCTAGTGCTATCGCAGACCCCTTGTTCATTTCTCCAATCACCCTTCCTCATTTTGAAAGGCTTTTTCTTCCCATAGTCATTCATTTGGGCTCTCTACTATGAGAAATTTTTCTCCATTTTCACATTTTCAGTCCTGATATAGGCTAGTGGTTCATAAATTACCTTGGTGGTCTTTATGATACCTAAAACAAATGACCTTCAAAAATTCTGCAAGGGGGGGGGGGGGTATTTAAAATATTTAGGTCTCCAGGGGAGAGACTAATGTTTGAAACACTGCTAATGTTTGAAAAGCAATACTGTCAAGGTCCACACCACCAGAAAACACCGTTAACAAAGATACTTTAAAAGTTGCACAAGACCTGAAGTACACTGAAGCATTTCTTCATTTATGTTGAGATCTAAACTTTTGGATGTGATGAAACTAATATGCAAGTCCAGCACTCACCTTGAAAAAAGTTTTATTTTCAAAAACATGGAAAGAGTGGACAAACTACTGATCTTTCCAGCTTTATCTTACGTTTCTCTAGCTTTTATGAGCCTTTTATTCTATTACAGTCTGTTTTCTCTTTGCTTAATTCTGTCTTGCTATTCTTCTGCAGTTAAGTAAATACCAACATAATATGTAACAGGACTCATGCCACATGGCTGTGTAGTCCTTCGCTCCTGTTATATTTTAAAAATTGAGACCTAAAGCAGCTCTGATATGAATTTAAAATGTGCCTTAGCAATTCAAGAGCCTCAGTAATTACATTTAGCACACAAAAGACTTAACTAGTTGTGGGTAGATGGAACAACACAACTCCTCTGTAAGAGATTTGACTTCACTTTGTGCATATACAGATAGCTGCTGTACACAGATCATCTCCATGCTCCCTTTAGCCTGTCATTAACGCTACCTTATACACACAGCAGGATCCATGACACGCTGGCATATACCTGAAAGGCTTGGAGTAAAAAAAAATTATCTAATTTGTTGCCATGGATGTATACTTTCGATTTACAGGTGAATCTTAGTGTCCTAAGCAGAACAGATTCAACGTGCCTGGTAACATTTCTAGGTTTGCCAGCCAGAAAGTAAGATGGGTTTGCTTCGGATCATATTGTGCAAAGGGCTATACAAATTTACTTGTGGTTCTTTGCTGCCTTTCTTAACACAGTCCAGAACAGACTGTTATCTTAATCATCTAGCTTTTTAAAGTTCCATTAGCAAATATCCCCAGTCACAATAGTTGTAATCTTTTATGGGCTTGACTCCACAGGAGGCAAGATAGTTATAAAATGTAGCAAGAATAGCACTTGAGAGGTGAAGTGATCCATCTGAAAGAAAAAGCAAGAATATGAGTTGAGACCATAACCTTCTACTGTCCCACATACAGTCCATTTTTGGTTTTGGATGCTTTCACCTATGCTAAGAGAATTGGGGGGGGGGGGGGGGGGGGGGGGGGGAGGGGGGAGGGAGAGGGTTAAGTTCTTTTCAAAGAAATTGAGGAAACAAATGAAATGTAGAGCCTTTTATTGTCTGTCTACCAGGAATAGTAAAATAACTTATAACACATATTTTCCTCCGTTTCATTAGTTTTCAAAGATTTGCACTTTATCCAACTGATTGTTAGTAAGAAATGTCACTTTCCCCTCAACATACTCCAAGGCATCTAGCCAGATTAATTGCTTCAACTTCTTCTTCTTTTACTCCACCTTTTATTGTGGGACATGATGTGTATAGAAGCCTAAAGGCTCTGCTAATTAAGGTTAGGCAATCAGGGAAATACTTGCTGTCAAGACTCTCTGAAAGCTCAAGTCTACATTGTCATGAGAAGGAATCTGCTCAGTCTGTAACGCTCTGTGCCTCCTTCTATTCTGCAAACATCATTGCAAGCATTTGAGAAAAGAGCAGGGTCAGCTGCGCTCTTTTCTGAGCAGCTGCTGGATGGTGATGTTCTGAGGTTGGGAAGGAATCTCAGGGACAAGACTTCCCAGTGTGACTGGTGATTCAGATTTTTTCTCCAGGTAGGATTCTGAACTTGGAATGCCTTCATAGCAACCTGCATTGCAGAAGGTATGGGCTTGGATGTGACACTCAGGCCCCCTCCTAGACTTTTCAAATTGGTTGTCAAAATTACTGATTTCTCACCATTGTAATTCTCTCTGGGTATAAAATTTAAATTACTCAATTTAAATGATACAATTTAATATGCTGCCTTTAGACAGACTAAATGGATGTGGTGTGTTTTATGTAAGCACATTTGATAGGCAAACATTGTATTGAAGATAGTGGGGAAAAAAAAAGAAAAACACCTATTCAGAGGACTAGGGCAAGTCTTATACTTTTTTTTACTTCCTTATATTAACAGGAGACAGGGATTTGGGGGAAGGAGTGTTTCTTCTCAATTGATGTTACACTAGTAGAATCAATGGGGTTTTTGCTCAGTGGTTGTAGCTGAGATGCTTAGTTACCCATTTTTCAAATTGTTAATTTTAATGTCTGTTCTGGTGCTTTTGCTTCAAATCAGATCAGAAATTCAGTTAGATTTTTATTGCCAAGTTTGTAAACTTAGTTAATGAAGTGTGATACAAACCCAGCAATTATTGACAATGGAGACAATGGGTCAATAATAATTCCCATATTTGGGTAGGGAGAATCTGAGATTAAACGCTGATGCATCTAAAATGATGGCCTTCTAAATCCTAATTGGATACCTGATAACTATTGAATTTATCATCTAGGAAGGCAAATTTCTTCTGGGTCCTGATTCTGCAAAGACTCACACATATGCATACCTTTATACACACTACTACAGTCACTCAGTAGTTACTCAAGTGTGTCACACTTGATCTACTACCTGAGATGAATCATAAAGCTACTCCACCACTTAAGCGCAGGGACCTCAGTCAGAAATTAGTCTGGATTTACTCCAGCCTAGGGAAATACACTAAACTAACTGCTGACAGGTGTTGTGGATCCACAGCAGCTTCTTGAAGCTTGTCACAGTGAACTCTTTTGTAACCTGCAATAATCTGTTCTGAGTAACAGGGACACCGAGCTGTAAAAATATTCTGCCCACTGAGATGCTGAACAGCCACCATAGATGGGTTTTGTGAGGGATGTGTCATTTCTACAGCTCATTGGCCCAGTAATGCAATATTTGTTCAGTGTCACAGGAGAGCATCAGATACGGTTTGGTACAGCCTGACGGGAATGACTTAAGTTTTAATAAGATGGTGCTTCCAAGATATGAAAAATATCTTGACATTATTTTACAGAAATATTTAAAATGAAATTGTTTCTGAGCAGACAATTTAGTTTGTTTAATAAAATCTGCATTATTTTACAATCCAGTTGTAATATTAATCCTGTTGCCATCAAAGTAAGGCCTCTAAGTTAATGTTATTTCTTTGGCTAATTTGGCCATCTGGTGAATTCATTTTTTTTTCTACAAGTGATCATTTATTTGTTAGGAACTTTTATTGCTGCTGTGTCTCTTTTTTAATCTCTAATTAGCATAACGTAAATTGCAGTTTAATAATGTTTCTTACCATGAAAACTGCAGTATTAGATTTACACAGTTCAATTAACCTGAGAATGAGTATATATTGGTAATACCTCTTTGGAAAATCATGGATTCTGCATGACTTAATGAAAAGGTTTAATTGCTACTGATATTTTTTAAAAAAGTTTAATATACTCAGTATTTTTATTAGTTGTTCTTTACACATGTAATTTCACTGTGGAGATACCTAACTTTCTCATGCACCATGTGAACCTTCCAATGGTCTTTGTGAAGCTGCTCAGTGTGCTGCCTAATGAATCTGTATATTACCATGCTATAGCTTGACACAGCTGCTGTAGGCATACCAGGCACAACATGCATGGGCTCGTTTTCAAGTTATAAGGCTGTATGTGAAGTGAAAGGCCACTGTACTGTTATGTGAGAACAGACTGGAAAAAAAAATGTTCCATATGACCACTTTACCTCAATTCATGTCAGACGCTTTGTGACGCTTGATGGTTGTTTAGCTGTTATTTGGCACCTAGCTGTAAAAAGAAGGCCTCCTGCAAGCACAGCTGAAGCTGCATTATAGCTAAGGAAGGGTAGAAGCAGCATCACTAAGGGGTTGTATAAAGATATTTAACTTTAAATGATGGGAAGGGGAATTTTAGTTCCATTGATTAATGATGAAGGTGAACACAAAGCAAAGAGGTGGAAGTGGCTGAAATATTTAAATATTTTCTGCTCCCACTTCCATGTAATGGGTAGCTGTACCTTGACACAGCCCAGCCCAGCCAGTTAGCTCTGCTGGGGTCCTGCCAGCCCAGTAGTCCTTTTTTCCAACTGACCCCTGAGAGAAAACAAGAACAGGGCAAACATCCACACTTTCTCCCTTCCCTGCATTCACCAGCTCCCAGATAGTTCTGCAGCCTTCAGCAGTTTTCAGAGTATGGTCATTCCCTGCTGTTGTTTGTGAAGTAACTACTAACAGAGCTGTCTTCTGTCTTCAGTCACTCTTGTCCAGTAGCTCTTTGAACTCTATAAGCTTGTCTCATCCAGCGTCCTTCAGCAAAGAGCTTCAAAGGTCTATGGCCTCTGGCATAGAAAGCCACTTCTTTTATCTTTTTCTGCATTTTTCTCCAATCTGCTTCTTTAGGGTTTGTGTTAGAATACACAATAAACAGTCCCTATCTAACCATTCCCATGTCAGTCATGACTTGGGGGGCACCTCAGTTCTCTTTTATGAATAGTGAAAGTTTAATCTTTTACAAGAGTAATAGAATATTCAGCTGTTCCTCATATGGAAGGCGTTCTGTGCTCCTGATCATGTCAGTTAGTCATTCTCATTCTTTTCTGCTTCAGCTGCATTCTCTTTGAGCTCAGGAAATCAGAATCATACATGGTATTCAAGGTTGGGGAAAACATGGATTTGTGTTGTAACTTACATGTTTCCTTGTTTCTTCTTTATTAATTTCCTAATATAAAATTCCTTTTTTTTTCTTTAATTATTGAAATCTGATGTTTTCAGAGAATTGTGTATTGTAACTATTAATTCTTGCTCTTAAACAGGAGTGGTCTCCCCCAAATCCAAATTTTTATATTGAAAGATAGGATTGGATTTTCCATCATGTCTCATACAGTCATTCAGTGTCACAAAGCATTTTCCTTCACCAGCGCTTCATTTTCTCTTTGTACTTACTAACCTGATTTTTTTTTTTTTTTTATCATAAGCAAACCTTACCTCCTTTTTTTCAGATTACAGAACCCAGTGAAGGGTCACTGGTGACCTTATTCCTTTCTGAAACATGACCATTTACTTCTACCTTTTATTTTTTCTTTTTTAACATCTTATTTAATCATGTCAAGGTTTTTACTCTCATTCCACGTTTACTTAAACTTCATTAAAAAACATTGTGGAACTACTTCATCAACGAACTTTTGGAAATTTGAGTACAATATGTCATCTGGATCAAACTTCTACATACTTGTGTGTATAGGGGATGCTCATTTTTCAGTTTGGGAGAAGACACATTAACTTCAAATGTATTTGATTTATTCATTATCGCAATTCTAACAAGCTATTGAGAAATTAGATCAAGGAGCATTTACACATGTTAGATGTACCAGAGATGTTTTGATAAATGTATGTGAAAAGGCAAAACAATTTACGCTCCAGTAACAACTAACTTTGAGGGAAAAAGGAGAGAATGAGGGAAAATTGAGAGGTAAAGATGAACACAGTAAGTAGTTCATTGAAAGTAAAACATGAAATAAATGAGAGAGGGCAAGACAAACCACAAATCTTTTAACCAAAGTTTTATTTCTGGTAGCATCCCAAGATGAATTGTCAACACATAAGAAAATAGAATGGTATTTAAAAAAAATAATGAAAAGACAATACATGCACGACACTTTATTCAGAGTATTTTTTTCCTAATTGTTTTCTTTGGCAGGCAAATAGTGGTAAGCAGCAGTATATCTTTGCTTATATGAATATACTCTTAGATGTGTCTTTAAACGAGAAAAATACAATCTGCAAAACTGAGATAAAGCTAGTATATAGTCAATTGAAGAAACACTCTTGGAGAGAAGTTATCAATAGCCCAACAGTCAAATGGAGGTATTTCAAATTGAGCTCCTCAGGGGTCTGACTTGAATTTAATTTTATTCAACATTTCTATGAAATTTTAAATAAGACATACACTTATGAGTGATTAAATGCAAACCAGAACAGTCTGCAAATACTTGGTTTGTATCTATTTTAATGACCCTGTAAGACTCTGTCATGAATACTTTAACTTCTTTAAGACAAATACAAATATTTTTCTTAATATTTGTGCAATTGTTCTTAAAATTAATAGGAAAAATCTTTGATTTATTCCATTACATTCATTGCCTTCCTAAATTTAAAAATCTCCTGGGATATCATATTTCACTGAATTTCAACTGCATTTATTTTGACACTATGGAAAATTCAAATGGTTGTGTTTTCTACTTGTTCCTAAGAATAAGGCTGGAAGGGTCAGATAATTCTTTTTTCTGTTCTCTCTGTATTTCACCATCAGCTGGCAGGATTGGAATTTACAGGATTTCAGAACTGATCGGTTAAAAAATCCAAAACATCACAGCATCACAGAATGGTCAGGATTGGAAGGGACCTCTGGAGACCATGTAGTCCACCCCCCTGCTAAAGCAGGGTCACCTCAAGCAGGTTGCACAGAGTCATGTCCAGGTGGGTTTTGAGTGTCTCCAGGGAAGGAGACTCCACAGCCTTTCTGGGCCGCCTCTTCCAGTGCACTTTCACCCTCAAAGTAAAGAAAAATATCTCTCATTTCACCCTGTGAAACTGGTGGTTTTCTTTATGTGTCAGTAGTTGCTTTATAAGCAAACATAGTACGTCTTGTAGATGTGGGACAATGTCACTGTCAGTGAGGCTTTTTACAATACAGGTCAACCCCGGGGATGGTGACCTCAATTGTGTCCTCAGTAGTGGCCTAGTTATTCCACTACCAAGTGTATTAGACCTATGTCTGTAGTGTAAGAATTGACATTTACAAATTAAAAAAAAAAAAAAAAAAAAAAAAAGAAGGTTATTTTATTTTTCTTATGGGAGGCACTGGGGAACTCTAGGACTGTGGGGAGTATTTTAATTATCTTGAAATTAAAAATAGCAAGTTATGTAGCTCCTTGCAAGCCTGAATTTACTGAGGGACTGGGAGGTCTGTTGTTTTCTCCAATTAGCCTGGTACAGTTCTGTATCATGTTCAGGGGGAAAGACTGCATCAGTGCCTATCCGTTCATTAACATTATGGCTGAACTCACCCAAGCATCTGACAACAGATAAATATGGATGTCAGTGTGATGTGCGTTTGGAAAGAGGAGGGTTTGGAGAACCCGTGGTATACAGCTTCTTTTGAGAAGAGTTTTCAATGTTCTTCCTGTCTTTGACTTCTTGTATTCCACTTGTTTGTTGCAGTCCCGATTCATCTGACATTCAGGTGCAGTATGGCACCTTTGCAGTCAGTATCCGGGATAAAACATGGACCTGTTGGAATGGGTCCAGAGGAGGGCCATAAAAATTATCAGAGGGATGGAATGCCTCTCCTATGAGGAAAGTCTGAGAGAGTTAAGGTGGTTGTTAAGCCTGGAGAAGAGAAAGCTCTGAGGAGACCTTATTGAAACTTTTTAGTACCTATAGTACCTAAAGGGGGCTTATAAGAAAGATGGAGACAGACTTTTTAATAGGGCCTGTAGCAATAGGACAAGGGGCAATGTTTTTAAACTAAAAGAAGGTAGATTCAGACTAGCTATAAGGAAGAAATTTTTTTATGATGAGGCTGGTGAAACACTGGCACAGGTTGCCCAGAGAGGCTGTAGGTGCCCCACACCTGGAAACATTCAAGGTCAGGTTGGACAGGGCTCTGAGCAACCTGATGTAGTTGAAGATGTCCCTGCTCATGGCAGGGTGTTGGGCTAGATGGTCTTTTCCAATCCAAACTGCTCTATCTTTTACCAAGGGTGTCAGGTATATCAGAGTCAAGCCTAAACATCAGACTGAATTCTTTACCTCTCCCATATGGACTAAGCTTCATCCTTCAGCAATAATACATTTATCCAGGGGTTTATTGTAGTTTGGTGGTGTTTTGTGATTTCCATCTTTCCCAGATTTCCAGAACTTAAAATCTAGATGTATTCAACATGCCTTGTATTTGAGGCACTTTTCTCATTTGTGGAGAAACTAAATGTGGACTAATTGAGAGAGGGAGGGGGGTGGGGTGGGGGTGGGGCTAGCTCAGATTGGCAGGGGTTGCTGGCAGGCCTTTTTAATTTTTTTATTTTCTTTCTACCTTCTTGTCCAGAAAGACTGTAGTTGCCTTTAGGATCATTTGGGGGTTGTATTTCAGAAAATCCCTGCTATTAGAGAGATAATACACACAGGAATTGGTGTGCTCTTCACCCCTTCTTCCTTTCCTTTATCCTTGGTGTCATCAGTCCATGGTATTGAGAAATGTTTGGTGTGTGCTTGTGATCAAAATGGATGTTTGATTGACCCTGAATTGAGCATCTATTATGTGACCATTTGTAATTGCAAAATCTGGAATTCAGCAGTGGAGTTTTCCACCAAGTTTATTGTGCTGTGTTGGACAGCAGGCAGATTGGAAAGTGGTTCAGGAAACTTTGTCTTTCCTTGCCTCATTCCTCTTTTTGATTGCAGTGTTTTGTGCTCCACTTATTCCACATACATAAGCAGCCAGGACACTGCAGCAAAAATGAGGAAATCTAATCCCTCACTTCTCCTCAGTCTGCACTATGACCAGGTGCAGAATCTGAAAGACCAGGCAGAATTCAGGATAGAATTTGATCATACAGTATATAGCCCCCAACTAAATATTAGCTGAGACTGTTTCCAGTTCTGTCTTCTGCTGCTCCATCAGCATCTTCATTTGTTGAACAAAGGGTCTAAATGTATGTTTACTATATGAAATAATTAACGTCACATAGCATAAATCAATAGTTTCTGCTGTTATAGAATATACAGATTTCATTAACATAATTAATTTTCAATGTAAGTGATGTACTTCAGCAATAGGTTTTAATGCTAACATATTGATGATCAGGTCAGTATCATTTCCATTTCTAAATCTTTTTGACTCCTGCCTATTTATTAAGTTCTTAAATCTAACTAAATAAAAAAGATATATTGTGGATGAAAGTGGGTGAGGTTTATAAAGTATTTAAAATACCATCCACTACTTTCTTTAAGAAGCTGTGTGGATTTTATGGTAGAAGAACTATGATACTTGTTAGACATGAACTATACTTTCTGGTCTAAAGCCTGGTGATTGTCTACTTTTCGGTTTAACCCTCCCGTGGATCAGGAGGAGCAAGGGAGTTACCCATTAAGATGTCTTACCATTTGTGTTGTAACCTTGATAGGCACAAAAAATTAAATCCATAGCATTCTTTGGAGACAGAAGTGGTTACATATATTGAATTTCTGCAGAACTGCTTGGTCCTTCTCTGCATTTTGGCTCATTAAAAATGTTCATAATAATCAAGTATTGTAAGCATTTCATTTATCAGCTTAAGCATGTGGATGTACTTGCAAGCACTGCAATTTGGAAGGAAATTTGCAACCTCATCTAACAAAATACTGCAAGTGAGCATTATCATGGGCATACTTGTTCAAAGCAAAATATGAAAGCCTGCAGCAGGGGTACATGACCTCTCAGAGGGTGTGTTGATAGGTTAAACTAGGCATTGTGAGCGTAGTAGAAAATTTTTTAGAGGATTGATTTGGAAAAATGCAACCATGTGTAAAAGAACTTGGTTACCCTTTACAGCAAAGCTGTGTTGTAAAGACCAGTGAGATAAGGAGGCTTGGCTGTCTTAGCTGACTATGTGACAAGAAATACACTCTGTGATGAAGGAAGAAATAATGTTGTATATAGTCGGTTATATACATTGTTAGTTAAGGTACTAGTGCTCCATTTAATGTTCTGGTACTCAGTTCAGTGTTTTGGTATTTTACTTTGTGCATTTCTCTTCCCTGTATTAGCTGCTGCAGTTTAGTTTGTTTTCTATGGGTCAACATGAGAATAAGGCTTTATTTTATAAGGGTTAGTATAAGGAATAGTATTTCTTTTAAAATTATGGAATATAATCTATAGTTGTAGATTACTTTATAATGCTGCACATGGTTTATAGATTGCAATGACTGGCAAAGTCAATGATTTGATTTCTTCCAGGAAGACTGGATTTGAAGTAGTGTACAGATATTTTATTTTAAAATATATCGTATACCCATATGTTTACATACACGCACATCTATATTATAACTATAATATTGAAACTAATATGCCTAGAATTTTATTTTGAAACATAGAATGGGAATGGGCTACAGACACAAACATTGGGAAGTCCATCAAAACTGTGTAATTTTAGGAGCATAGGAAAACAGGTTTTCCTTGGGATATTGCATCCAGTTCCATTATCTTACAGTCCTTTTACATTTAGACATCTACAACATCACATAGAATTCATTCATGCAATAAAATCCATGGTATTAATTATCCATACTGTGAAAATGTGTATTCTTACTGAACTTCTGGTGATAATTTCATTTGGTATCCTGAATTTCTTCTATTAAGAGAAGGTTTGAAGAATTTTCTCTGTTCACTTTCTCTTTTTTCCTTTCACTTTTATCTTTTTTACACTTTTCCTTTTAGTTCCCTATAGCTACTGGAAATTGATCCCTGTTATGGATCATATTTGTCCTTTTAAAAACCATGGCCATGTTCACCTTCATTAATTCACATCCTGTGATCAATTAAAGAAGTCCCTTTAAAAAAAAAAAAAAAAAATCTGCTGCAGCCATTTAGTGAGCTCAGCTTATTATTTCTTCCAAAGGGTGTGAGCTTGTGTTTTGTAATGAAGAGGTCCATCCCATTCTGGTGGCTCCAGTCCTCAAGGTCTTCTTTCTCCAAGACTCCTCTGTAATGATGGCTCCCCAGTTTCACAGTGCAAGCAAATTTCACAAGTGGTTATTGACTTGTGTGCCAATATCGTTAAATGAAAGTAAAACAAAATTAGTCCCAAGATGGATGTATTCTTGCGAAACTCAGTAAGTGCCTTACAGTCTCAAAACTCCTTTTTCAGTACACCTCATTTTTGGATTTCTCTTCAGCCAGTTGCTCATTTAGCTCATAGTTCTTCTGACACACGTTTGCCAGATTTTACAATAATTTTCTATTTGGCATGATAGGACACACTTGTAGATGTCCAGAAAGATTATATTTTCTAGTTTTCTGTATGAAAGTAAATGTCATATTGAAGAAAGTAAGTACAGCATGTCAGAATTATCTTTCTCTGGTAGAGTCATATTGCATTATCTCATCTTCCACTTATCTCCCAATTTTCTGAAGCTTTACCTTGTCTTGAGAGTAAAATAACAGATCTGTAGCTGAGAAGATCACTTCTTGCCCTTTACTATCCTCCAGTCATGCAGTACCTCATCGAGTTGAATTAGTTTTAAAATGTGCTGTTCAACCTGAAATTTCAAGTGCCAGGACTTTTCTGTCATCTAGGACAGCAAACAGGGATCCCTTCAACATGAGCACATCAAGCTTTGCATTGACCTCTACTATAAATATTACAATTTGGATATATAAAAAATATATGTATAGAGATATATATCCATTTCTTTTCTCAGCATCCTATGTTTGTCAAAAGTTCATTGTGCTGAGATCAAGCAAAGTATTTATGCTTCTCTGGCAAGGTACTTCTTACAAGACTAATTTGAAACTGATTGCAAAGCAGCACTTCAGAACATGTACCTCAGAACTTGGTGTAGATACCAGACTGGCCTGACATTGCTATTAAAATATAACTTCTGTGAGGCAGACTAGAAATACTCTGCTTACTGAGATGGGAGAGGAAAAAAAAAATAATCTCCCATTTACTTCTATCTTTCATAGAGGATTTTTCAAAGTTTTCCTGCAGCTTTTGTTCAAAGCACAAAGGTGGAGACTTGCTGGCTTAGAATATCTCCATGAGGTATCTATCTATTGCAGAGGGGGATTTTTGTAGGCCTATTTCACTTTGAGTGTATGTTGGCTGAAGGCAAAGCCTGCAGATCACAGCTTTTGTAAAATATTTAAAGCTTTACTGAGGCTGCTAGTGCCTTTTAAGTATTCTCTCCAATTTATGTTAGTTCCTTAGTAGGTATTTTGCCCGCCTGCCAACCAGCAATAGAAAGTGGGAACAATGTTCTCAGTGATGGCTTGACTTTTTTTTTTTAAATCCCATAGCATAGCACCATCGTTTTTAATAGAGTGGTGAAAGCTATGTGAAAATTATGTATAGTGGAAGATGAAACAGAGTAACAGAGTATTTCAAATGTTAACTGCTCAGACAGAAAAAAATGTCAAAAATAGCTGAAAAGAAAGATAATGAATTCAACTACTAAAAGAATATTTTTTTCCTCCATTTCAGGATTTGCTTTCTCCATCTGCAACGTGAGAAGGAGAAGCAGTACTTTCTCCCTTGGATCTTTTTATTTTATAAAAAAGTATAATTGTTATTATTATTTTTTTTTTTTACTTTTGAATGGAACCGATGAGCATCGATCCAAACTTCACCGAAAAGTCTCCTCTAAAAAATTGTTCCTGTAGGATCAGCCAGGTTTAGAATAGCCTGGATGGAACAAAAAGTAATATTGGTATGTCATCTGCAAGCAGTGCTCAAGCAAGCCCTGCTGAAGCTAGTGGTATGTGGTGCTGTGACTATGTGCATCCATGCCTGCAGTACCAGGTCGTGTCTCTAGCAGCTTTGCCTGGCTTGCTGTGGCCTGTGACACCTTGGCTTGCCACTGAGGTTGTGGCATAGAAGATGCAGCCAGCAGTAAGTCTGCAGGAACGCAGAGGTGACGTCTGTGGCCTTGAGTGCAGCTCTTAGCACTGCCTAGTGTGCACTCTTGCCCTGCTCTTTGTGCCCTGCTGTAAAGCTGGTGTGGCTCTGTGTTCCTAGGAGAGATTAGTTCTGTGGGTTCACATGGCAAGACGGAAAACAGTGGTTTATTTATTTATTTAAAACTGGAGGTGAAGTCTCTTAGCCCATGTGAAGTCCCTGAGGATGTGTCCTGGTTTCAGCTGGGATGGAGTTAACTTTCTTCTTTCTTAGTAGCTAAGTTGTTTTGGCTCTGATGTGAGAACAATGTTGATAACCGCACTGGTGGTTTTAGTTGTTGCTGGGTAATGTTTATATTAAGTCAAGGGCTTTTCGGTTTCTCAGGCCCTGCCAGCCAGAGGGCTGCAGGGGCACAGGAAACTGGGAGAGGACACAGCCAGGGCAGCTGACCTGAACCAGCCAAAGAGGTATTCCAGACCATGGGACGTCATGCTTGGTATATAAGCTTGGAGGGTTAGCTGGGGGGGGATTGTTGCTCGGGGACTGGCTGGACATTGGTCAGCAGGTGGTGAGCAGTTGTACTGTTCATCACTTGGTTTGGGTTTTTTTCCCCTTTTTCCTTTGGATTTTACCCTTTTTTCCCCCATCTTTCCGTTCTAATTATTATTATTATTATTATTATTGTTATTATTGTTGCTCTTACCTCTTTATTCTGTTTAAATTATTAAATTGTCCTTATCTCAACCCTCAAGTTTTACATTCCTTTCTGATTCTCCTCCCCACCCCTCCGAGTGTGGGGGAGTGAGCAAGTGGCTGTGTGGTGCTTGGTTGCTGGCTGGGGTTAAACCATGACAGGATGCTAACTCCATTCTGCTTCTAGGTATGCTTCAGCACTCGTTACGCATTGAGGCTGGGAAAAAAATCTGTGTGAGACAAGCTCATAGATGACGACAGTCCATACTGGATGTGCCTTTTATATTTCATACCAAAAAGCACCTGACAAAAGTCCTGCCGTGGTCATGTGAGTAATATGATTTCAGTGACAAACTTGGCTCACCAGGGAATGTCCGTTCTCAGCTCATTGTCCTCATATGACATCTACTTTCATACTCATTCTCCTCAAACATCAGGGCGGAGGAGCAAGTGAAGCAGGAGGATCACTGGCTACAGCGGTACTGTCATGTCGCTCACAGTAACATGCTATCTCTGCGTGTCACAGTGGTTTCACAGTCTGGGTAGAGAAAAACATGTAAAGGTGGGTAAAAATACAACTGACTTTGAGACTTTGGACCTTGAAGCTTCTGCCTGATGCAAAGTGCCCTACTGTGAAAATGTCAGAGAGGATATCAAGAATTGCAATATCACATAAAATACAGCAAAGATGCCTCACCTGGGACCAGTTCATTAAAATGTGATACTATTTTGAAGTTTTGAAAAAACAACAACAAACCAAAACAAAATCCATGTTTGATTTTGTGTACAATGAACGATTTAGGGCTACTATTTCTATGTTTCTGCTTGCAAGCACAGAGCAGATATTGATGGATAGTAGGATTCAGTTAGAGCAAATCAAGCAGACTCCTGGCACACAAGAACTAGTTAGTACCTGTTTTACTCTGGGAGGATACAGGAATTAAGCTGCCAGGGAGAAGGAATGCATTTTTGTGAGTGTGTTTAAGCTTGATTTGTCAACAAGTTTGTGACAGGGGTTTTGTCACACAGGTTCCAATTTGGGTCAAAACTAGGAAAAGGGAAATTTTTGTGTTATAAGGTCCCTTTTCTATTTTTTTTAAGATCTATCATAATTTCTGGAACTTATGTTATGGTGTTTAACTCTTATGGTGGACAGGAAACTGGAACTCAATCCTGAAAATAGGCCTTATTTATACTGTGCTGCAAGATTAGGCTCAGAACAGTTCATATCTGTTGGTAAATAGAAAGCACGCTTTGATTTTTCTTGTTTCTTGAGGCAACCTATTTTGCAGCATCAGACTTAGAGTACCTTTCAGTTCCACCCAGGGCTGATTTTGTTGTTCATCCATTATTTCCATCCATAAATGAAGTAGAAGCACAGATTCATAGGGGATTTCCAAAGGTCATCTGTTCCACATCCATATCCTAAAAAAAGATCATCCTTCTCATTTGTTCCAGGCAGCTATGTGGCTGACCTGGTCTTGGAAAGAAGGAGGAAAAAACCAAACCTCTTACGATACAATTCTGTGGATTTCCTCTGCAAACTAGCCCAGTGCTTTCCAGTAAACTGGCCTTGAATTAAACTTTATAGAACTCCTTTTACCACAACCACAATTTATTCTATCCCCCAAAGGCATGGTGAATGTAGCTTCATTAATCCTTTATGTATATGAAAGCTGCTATAATTTTGTCTTTCTGGTATTCTTTTTTCTGGCTGAAAACTCTGGTAGTTCAGTCTTTCCATGTAAATCAGGTTTTCCATTTATGGCCCTAACTCTTTCTGTATTTCTTTTCTAGACTACTCTGACCCACCTATTTCTTGAATTGTGGATGGGATACTTAAAGAAATGTTGGCAAGTACTCAGTAGAATGGAAAGATTTATTACATTTGCATTGCATTTCTTATGAATATGGCTACTGACAAGAATTCTGACTATGGTATTTCCTTTTGTTGTACCAGGATGGCATTTTAAACTATTGTAAAATCAGTGGCCTACTGTAATTCTCTCAGGTAAAAGTGCAATGGCAGGCTTTCTTATGTTTCTGTGTTTTTCTATAGTCACTCATGTTGTAGTTCAACCCCTTCAGCAACTAAGGAACACCCAGCCACTTGCTCACTCCTCTCCTTGGTGGGATGGGGGAGAGAACTGGAAAAGTAAAAGTGAGGAAAAGTCATGATTTGAGATAAAGACAATTTAATAGGTAAAGCAAAAGCTGTGTGCACAGCACAGCAAAACAAGGCATTCATTCACCACTTCCATCAGCAGGCAGATGTTCAGCCATCTCCAGAACAGCAGGGCTCCATCACACGTAGAAGTTACTTGGTAAGACAAACACCATTGCTCTGAACTTCTCCTCCTTCTTATTTTCCCAGCTTTATATGCTGAGCATGCTGTCATGTGGCATGGACTATCCTTTGGGTCTGTTGGGGGCAGCTGTCCCAGCCGTGCCCCTCCCAGCCCCTTGTGCCCCCCAGCCTGCTCGCTGCGGGTGCGGTGAGAGGCAGAACAGCCCTCGGCTCTGTGCAGGCACCCTCAGCAGTTAATGAAAGCATCTCTGCGTTATCAACGCTGTTCCCAGCACAGATCCAAATCATAGCCCCATACTAGCTACTAAGAAGAAAATAAACTCTGCCCCAGCCAAAAGCAGTATAGCTCAGAGTTGCCTAATAATTTTGTGGCAAAAAATCACACCGATTTCTGTACTACTCCTCCACTGCATCAGCCTTTTCAAGTACTATGTACTCTCAATGGTGTGAAAAAATTAAAGAAAATGCCTCTGTTTACTTTATATATATTAAAACTGTACTGATCTTCAAAATGCCTACAAGAAAAAATGAGATCTTCATTGTGTCCATTCGTATTTCATGTTACATTTTGGATAATTAACTGTTCTCAAGTAATTTGACTTCTCGGTGGCTTTACTCAAGAGTGGGGCATGGTTCTGTAATCATTTTACTCATATTTGTTTTTATTCGGGAAGAAAATTTGAGAGATTGATTTAGAGCTGAGCTGATGTTCTCTTTTTTATCGTATCTGTAGGAGGAACTATTTTCAACAGTCGGTCTCTTGAAAATCCCAGAAATAGAAGATAACATCTTTATCCTACAATTGCTATTGATATTTGAGAAACTCTATTCATTGTCTGCCATGACACAAAATGACTTCTCCAAATGTATTATTGCCAAGTCTGAGAGACTCCTCACCAAATAAATTCCATCCCATAAAGCCTTGCAAACTTCCATAGAAAGTCAGGCCACAAAGAAAGACTTCTAGTTGCTGGTTTTGAATGTGGGCTTATATTTCTAACTGTCTGTTTTCAGTGCTGATATTTTGTGCAATCTAAGCTAAAATTTCCCTGCTGGCTGACAATTCAGCAGTAGGATTTTAAGGGACTGGAACAGTCATTATCACAGTGAATATATTGCAGCTGGTAATTTGTTGATGTGTTCAGCAGTTTTTTGGTAAGGTGGTAAAAACTGCAAAACCATTTTGGGAGCAGATGCTATTTGAAAATTCCTGTGTAGTTTAGGATATTAACAAATCTACTAGGAAAAAAAAATGGAATAACAGATATTTGAGTGTCTCTTGTATTGAGTTGTTTAAATGAAGAGAAATGGATCATCTCCTTTTTAAAAGCATGACATAATTAACGTGGGTATTAGATGTCTTTTTAGGCTTCTTATAGATCTGAGTTTCAAGAACAATAGCTTGCAGAGGAACAAACATCCCATATTAAATCACCACAATGTTGATCTCCTAAAATCATTTGAGAGCAATAGAATTTCTATATCCTAGAGCTACAGAAACAGTCACAGAATCAATGACAGCATCACAAAAGGGCTGAGGTTAGAAGGGAGCTGTGGAGGTCATCTGGTCCAACATCCCTGCTCATGCAAGGCCACAGAAAGCCAGCGGCCCAGGGCCATGGCCAGATAGCCTTTGAGGATCTCCAAAGAGGGAGACTCCACAACTTCTCTGGAACACTTGTCACAGTGCTCTGTCACCCTCACAGTAAAGAAGGGTTTCCTGATGTTCAGAGGGAACTTCCTGTGTTTCCATTTGTGTTCATTGCCTCTGATCCTGTCACCACTGAAAAGAACGTGTCTTGGTCTTATTTACACCCTCCCTTCAGGTGTTTACAGAAATTACTAAGTTCCCCCTGAGCCTTGACTTCTCCAAGCTAAACAGTCACAAATGTCTCAACCTTTCCTCAAAGGTGAGATGCTCCAGTCCCCTAAACGTATTTGTGGTCCTTTGCTGGACTTTCTCCAAAATGGCCACGCCTGTCTTGTACTGGGGACCCAGAAGCGGACACAGCACTCCAGATGTGGCCTCACCAGCGCTGAGCAGAGGGACAGGATCACCTCCTGTGATCTGCTGGCAATACGTTGTCTAATGCAGGCCAGGATACCAGTAACCTTCTTTGCTGCAAGGGCACATCACTGGCTCATGTTCAGTCTGGTGTCAACAAGACTGCTAGGGTAATTTCTGTCTAGTTGCTTTCCAGCTGGGAAAAGTCAGGTTTATGTCATCTGCAGACTTGCTGAGCGAACACTCTGCCCCATCAACCAGGTCTTTAATGAAGATGTTAAGCAGGACTGCACGCAATATTGACCCCTGGAGTACACTGCTAGTGTAGTCACAAGTTCACCACTGGCCTCCAGTCATGTAAAAACATGTGTAACTTCACCAAACGTAAGGAATATTGTTCTGCCTTTTTGATGTGTCTATTTCTAAAAGTAAATATGCTCCGGGGCTTGGGAAAACCAAGTATAAAGCAAAATAGGTGGCTTTGTAGTGGATTTGGATTGGACGTGGGGGCAAAAGGACAGTAAGCCAAAATGCTTTCAAATTCATGGATACAAAGCACATTTTTTTGTCTATGGACACTTTATGTCATGAACAGCATACAGAACTGGTTTCTGCACATTACCAAGCTCAGATACATCGGGTTTTTTGTTTTTACATACAAGAAAAAGCATAATTCTTGCTACTCTTCCTGCAACAATCCCCAGCTTGGCCAGGACCTCTGTTGTCTACCCTAGTGAAAAAGCCTTTCCAATCTTTTTGCTTTGATAGCCAGTGTTGAGGTCCTCCGTTAA
Organism: Falco naumanni; assembly: GCF_017639655.2. NCBI lineage: Eukaryota > Metazoa > Chordata > Aves > Falconiformes > Falconidae > Falco > Falco naumanni. The sequence goes on along the minus strand of NC_054057.1, from coordinate 25,167,160 downwards.
TGTTTTCCTCACTGTTGTGCAATAACTTATTCTGAAAATGGTTCCACTGAGAACTGCATCCAAAAAAAATATAAAATAATCATAGTAACTGCCAACATGAATAACAGGTTCTATTAAGTCAAATAGAGAATTGCTAATGCTGGGGTTTGGGGGTGGAAGTGGTCTGTCTGTCAGGGAAAGAGTATTTGCAAAACAGTGTATGAGAATCTGTAGGTTTTTTACAGATTCTTTAGGTATGCTTAATATTCTAAACAGAAAATTATTGTTGGGTTCCTTCTGAAAACGGTCTTTATTTTCTCACCATTAATTCTTTCCTAATAAACTTTCCTGAATTTGGGTTTTGTTGTCCTGTGTTACTGAATAAATGCTAACACATTCTACTTTTTATAGCTGGAAGATAATAAACTTGTGAAAATAACCTAGAATGACAATGCCTTTACTTAGCCAGAAGTTTTCCAGTAATGACTTCTCCAAGGAGAATTGTTCTCTGTTTTTAAGGGATTACTGCAATATAGATTCTATCAAAAGGGAAGCTCTTCCACAGAGAAATTCTTCTAAATTTTATTGGTTGTCACCAATAAATGAATATATATGGCATGATGAGCAGTTCATATGTTTACTCTTCCTACCTGACTACAGTTAAGGTTGCTTTGTTACCATTGCATCTAACATCTCCTTTCAATCTAGAAACCTCCACCAACTTTAAAAGGAATGTGAATGCGTAATTTAATCTAATAGCCTCTAGTAATGCACTCTAATTACAGTTGCCTTCTTGAAATTATGGCAATCTTTGGATCTTTGAGTAACTTACGCCGCCTTTTGTTAATGTGATTTTGCAGTGGTGGTAACACTGATGCTATGGGCTATGAATTCTAATTGAAATCGACTCTGGATTTGGGGGGGGGGGGGGGGGGGGGGGGGGGGGGGGCGGCGCGGGGCGGAGTGGGGGGGAGTGGAAAACCCATGAATTCCCATTTGTCTCATTGGAGTCCATTACAGAGAACGCTTTTCTTGGAGGCAATTGGAGGCAAGGCCGGTTCAAACAGTTCTGCCTTTTCTCTGTTCCCATGTTTCTTTGCAGCCATGTATTGTCACCCTCTCAGTTGTGCTCTTTTAATTTTTATAGAACAGCATGGTCAGACAAATCAAGAAACTAACTGATCAAGGGGGTTTTATGTCTGGATCAGCATAACTAAAGACAGCGTTGAAAGGATGGAAAGCAGGTGTACTTTGAGCCGTATTTGCCATCTAGTGAAATGACTGGAATACTGTCAAATTTATTACCAGGACAAGTTACAAGCAGATTTTTGATTTACAGATACAAATAAAAATAAATAAAATGGGTTAGGATTTCTCCCATGATAATGTTCAGGTAAATATTTCTGAAATTCTAAAATTTCATTCTCTTATTCCCACATTCTGATATTAGTTTTACCTGCACAAATCTTTGACAGCTCCATCCAAGAACTAAAAAAAATGCTTGACCTTCTTAACTATGTCTTATTGTGTTGCAGTCATATCTGGACGTGAGCAGAAGCTGTCGCTGATTTTAGAAGCCTTTCACCCTGACTTTTGCTACTCTTTATCCCAGTAGTTCATGAACTAGTTTCTGATTTTAGAAAACTATCTGACTCTCTACAGGGCTGTTAGCCAAGTAAAACAACAAGTAAGCTGATACAGTATTCATGTAGAAGCCAGGGGAAAAAAATAACATTAATGAAAAGTGTTTCATAAAAAATAGGTGTTGTACATTTCTAATTCTTTCCTTGAAATTTGTGTTTTATTTAGAACCTGTTAACCACATTGGGTTTTCAAGGTTTTGTGTTTTATTGCTCTGTGGTGAGACAAATAAATAATAGAGCACACACAGAAAATTTCTATTCAAATGGAGTAAAGTTTACAGCCAAATGTGATATAGCCATTTGCAAAGACTAGCAACTTAAAGTGAAGTTGTGCTGAACTTCTGTGGCAATAATGGTGGTATGATACTTTGGTGTAGGAGGAGAGTGTCTAGATTAAAGGTTGTTATGTTATCTCTATGCCCATGACAGAATGGAAATGAAGGTAGTACAGCTGAGACCTGTTTTCCACATTTTTAAAAGTCTGTAGTTGAATTCTGAGGGCATGTGAAGCCCAGAAGTCAGTAGAGGGTAAGAAAAAGAGAAGCTTTTGGTTAAATCCTTCAGCTTTTGGGGATGATGTGTGCCTCATGCAGAACAATCATTTGTTGTGGGTTAACCCCATCAGGCAGCTCAGCTGTGCGCTTACTCCCCACACAGCAGAATGGAGCAAAGAACTAGAGGGTAAAAGTGAGAAAACTCATGAGTTGAGATAAAGACAGTTAAAGAGGTAAAGCAAAATCTGTGCATGCAAGCAAATCAAAATAAGGAATCCATTCACTACATCCCATCACCAGGCAGATGTTCAGCAGCCTCCAGGAAAGTAAGGCTCCTTGAAGCATAATAGTTACTTGGGAAAACAAACACCGTATCTCCAAATGTCACCCCTTCATCCCCCCAGCTTTTATTGCTTAGCACAACTTCTTATGGCATAGAATACCTCTTATATCAATTTGGGTCAGCTGTGTCCCCTCCCAGGTTCTTGCCCATCCCCAGCCTAAATGCTGAAAGGGCAGCATGAATAACAGAAAAGGCCTTGATGCTGTGAATGCAGTGATTAGCAAGAGCATGTTGTCAACACTGGTTTGGTCCTAAATCCCAAACGTAGCACCATGCAAACTACCATGAAGAAAATTAACTCTATCCCAGCCCAAACCAGTACATTATTTTAAAAAGTAGAAAATGTGGATCACTACTATTGCAGCAAGTGCAGTGGGGAGTAGGAATAAATCTGATTTCTAACGACTTCTTTCCAAAGACTAACTGTGCTAATAAAAATAATGTAAGGGTATTTTTGTCTTCACTAATCCTTACTGTGAATAAGTCACCATTATCTTGTATGCAAAAAAAAATGGTATTATGCTTTCTTCTGCCAATATTTGTACAGTTCTTTCTAGTAAGAACCCTCCCAACAAATTGCAGTCTTGTACCAGGACCTACACAGCAGTGTGAAATGAGACCCTGTTTCAGCAGGCTTTCTATTTAAGAACGATTCTTCCATTTTAAGAATGGATATAACGAGTGAGTGACATGGGTTTGTAGGAATCACATGCTTAAAGCAACATTAAGCTATAAAAATACACAACTGCGTGAGTAGACGGTGGGAAATGCATCGGAACAGGTGGTATCAGCCTGGGGTGGCAGGGGAGTAGTAAGGTTTAGACAGAATTAAAAGTCATGATCTCTTACTACTGTTTTTGCTTGTGCGCAAAGTCACTCAATGAAGTTATAGCACGGTTGCAACTCAGCTACCACTTGTCTGCCAGCAGTGCATGTCCATTTACTACCATTAGGGCTAAGCTGCTGTTTGAATTGATCCTTCAAGTGAAGAAAAGTTTTTTGCATATGTATTACTTCAGAATGGGGTTGGAAAGCCTCCGTGATCTGAATTGCATAGGCTGATTTCTCATGTGCAGTGCTGTCTACGTGTCCCACGAATGGAAAGGGCTGTCTGAAGACCTGAACCTTAAGGCCAGAGGCGGGCAGAAAAGGCAGGACGTGTGTGTGGAAGTATGTGATCATAACGTATCCTCTCAGGTTGTGGTGGGATGACTGGCTGGCAGCTACACCCCCCGCCAGTCAGTCACTCACTCACTCCCCCACAGTGGGATGGGAAAGAGAATCGGAAGCACAAAAGTGAGAAAACTTGTGGGTTTAGATAGACAGTTTAATAACTGAAACGAAGCTGCACACACAAGGGAGGCAAAATAAGGAATTCATTCACTATTCCCATTGACAGGCAGATGTCCAGCTCCCTCCTGGGAAGCCTCAGCATGCATAATGGCTGCTTAAGAAGACTATATACCATAGCCCTGAACACTGTCCTTCCTCCTCCTTTCAATGAGTTTTCATTGCTAAGCATGTTATAGGGTATGGAATATCCCTTTGGTCAGCTGGGGCCAGCTGTCCTGGCTGTGTCCCCTCCCAGACCCTTGTGCACCCCCAGCCTGCTCCCAGGTAGGGAATAGTGGGTGAAAGAAAAGGGTTTGATGCTGTGCAAACACTGCTGAGCAATAGCTCAAACACTGGTGTGTTATCATCGCTGTTCCAGTTACAAATCCAACACACAGCACCATATGGGCTGCTTTGAAAAGGATTAACTCCATCCCAGCCAGACCCAGCACACAGCTGTGCAGCTTTGTACCTTCCCTCCAGCTGTGGGAAACAGAAGAGAGGTGGAGAGGGTGATTATGCTATGCAGGGCAACTGGGAGCTTATCAGTTCCCAGCACCACAGAAGGCAAACATCAGGCAAAGGTTAATGACTGGAGCTAAGCTTTTTAGTACTCGAGTAAATGTGCATTTGCTTCAGGCAAATGAAACCTAAGAGGAATATCTGCTTTACCAGTTAGCAACCATCTTGAAACAGAGGACTTCAGTGACCAAGGAGCCACAGTCTGTCACTGAACAAATAGCTCAGCTGCCAAGGCCCCCAGTGTCTGCTGGGATGACCTAGGGCTGCAGCTCAGGCAAGACAAACTCCCGACCCCTCACTGTGAAGGTTTTTGCAGACTCTGTTTGCTGAACTGTCTGTGGGATCAGGGTCTCCTGCTTGTCACAGGATCAAGATATGGCTGGGAGATGTCCGCGCTGCTGTCAGCAGCTGCTGATGCCCATAAACCAGTGTGCTTCATGCTGTTTTGAAGACCTGAGCGCTTGGAAATGCTGAATGGGGTTAACAGCCATGGAAGGTGGCAATAAGGAATAAGAAAAGTAGCAAAATGCTATTTTGCTACCTGCTTTAGGCTGTGCCCATATTAATAACCATTTACATAACCCAGTACTTCCATGGTCTGTTTTGACAGGGAGTATCTGTGCTTCTATTGACAGACAGGGAAATAGTCCTCCACTGTGGCTGCAGTGAGGGCATTCAAAGGATGAACCTGGAAGCAGAATCTAAGTCATCTTGATATCCCAGCTTCTGTCTTTTACCACCCCAGAAACCTGCTGGAAGTGAAGTTTGACTGAGATTGAATTGTCTGTTTTGCTGAAAGCTAAGCACTGAAGTTGATTGTCTTACATACTATTAAAAAAATAAATCTGTACTGTTAAATATTACATTTAACTTGGTATGTCAGATAATATGCTGTTCCTTTTTCCTTCATTTCAAATGGCTAAAGCCTTCAGAAGCATATCCATCAAGAAATTAATACATAAAAGTACAAAAGGAAGAGAGATGGGAGCCACAGATTAGATGTTGGTTTGCAAGAATTCTAGAAGGGGGGTGGGGGTGGGGCAAACAAGCTCCCACCTTTTTATTTCCTCTTTCCAGCAATTTTCCTACCTCCACCCTCTAATAACTTGAGACTCTGGCCAAGGCAGCAATGCTGAAATTCCAGTAGTGAAGCTGTCATTACAGTTTTTTTCTTCATCATTGGAAATATGAATATATCCACAACTTCACAAGTAAACATTTTCTTATTTAATTTCTTATCACTTTCCCCTGTAACCAGGGGAGCTGGAAAGCTAACAGGTACTAAAAACTATAATCTTATGAATTTCATCATAAACTAAATAAATTTTAATTATTTTTCAACAGTTCCTGCACTGCGGTCTAAAAATTATGGCATTGGGTTGTTTTGTTTGTCAAAATAACTGAGGGTGGACCTTCAGCTGCTCCAAGCCACAAGTGAAGTCAGTAGTTGACTCTGACAACTCTGCAGTAGTCACACACTCATGAAACAGGTTAATATTTGGCTATGCCTTGCCCATGTTAGCATCAGACCTACCTGAATTAAGAAGATTAAATTGTTTTGTATGTGGATAAGCAATTAGTTAAAGCCAAAAAAAAGTGAGCTATTATATGAAAAGTGTCCATTTTTCCTTGTGATTAGACTTTGAAGGCTGAATCTTAGGAGCAGCTTCTTTAAAACGTCAGGGGACAAGTGGGGAAACACAAAAAAGCAGCTGTCACAGAATCACAGAATGGTCAGGGTGGGAAGGGACCACTGGAGATCATCTAGTCCAACCCCCTGCCAAAGCAGGGTCGCCGAGAGCAGGCTGCACAGAGTCATGTCCAGGCGGGTTTTGAAGGTCTGCAGGGAAGGAGACTCCACAGCCTCTCTGGCAGCCTGTTCAGTGCTCTGTCGCCCTCAAGGTAAAGAAGTTCTTCCTCATATTCAGAAGGAACTTCTTGTGTTACAGTTTGTCCCTGTTGCCTCTTGTCCCATCACTGGGCATCGCTGAAAAGAGCCTGGCCCCATCCTCTTGACACCCACCCTTAAGGTATTTGTAGATATTGTCAGGATCCCTCTCAGTCTTCTCTTCTCCAGGCTGGACAGCCCCAGCTCTCTCAGCCTTTCCTCATAAGGGAGATACTCCAGTCCCTTCATCATCTTCACAGCCTCTGCTGGACCCTCCCCAGCAGTTCTCTGTCCCTCCGGAATTGGGGAGCCCAGCACCAGACACAGCACTACAGATATGGCCTCACCAGGGCAAAGCAGAGGGGAGGATCACCTCCCTCGGCCTGCTGGCCACACTCACCCTCATTGCACCCCAGGATCCCACTTGCCCCTTCACCACACGGACACACTACTGGCTTATAGGCAAATTGCTGCCCACCAGAACTCCCAGGTCCTTCCCACAGAGCTGCCTTGCAGCAGGTCAGTCCCAGCCCGTGCTGGTGCGTGGGGTTATTCCTCCCCAGGTGCAGGAACCTACAGTTGCCTTGGTTGAACATCATTAGGTTCCTCTCCACCCAACTCTCCAGCCTGTCTGGGTCTCACTGAATGGTAGTGCAGCCACTGTTTTTGGCAGAGCTGGAAGCAAAATTTTTTGACATGCCAGAACCTTAACACAAACATGAATCATGTTCAAGGGCAGCCATTCATACTGTGCCAGTTCAGGATGCACATCTTTCCAGGAATGGCATTCATCCAGACTGGCATGTGAAAGAAAAATTTTGCTCTCCTTCGGCAGTGTTAAGGCTTTGGGTCTTTTGAGCGCTGCTGTCACTGAACATAATTTCCTTTCAAATGTTGTTCTGGTTATTATCTTTCTGATTACAGCTGAAATAAAGTGTTTGTGTTTCAGAAGGAATGATAGTGCTTGAACTTCTAATTAATTTTGAATGTTCTTTGCAAGATTAATATGAAGATGTGCTTTGGTAGGTGGCCATGCCTGTGATATCTCAGTATGTAATGTTTCCATTTACAACAGAGAAATTAATCTTTCCCAATGTATCCTTCAGTTTTTCTTTAATTTTGTTCAGTGGAGTATAACAACTCTTTTCACTCTGGTGTTTCCTACACAGAAGGATTTCAATAAGGCGTAGACCTCCAAGTCACTCTTAGAGATGCTAGCTCTTAGATAACAGAAGAATTTAAGAGAACAGAAAGACTGTTGGCTAGGTTTAGCACCATGAATAAGTGAAGATATAATGACTGTGTTAAACACCACGAAAGCTCTATGACCACTTAGAAAAAGGCATAGAAGTTTCCTGTGAAATGTTGTAGTACCAGTAGATGAAGCTGCCACTGTTGAGTGTTGAGGATTTTGAATGGAGAGAGAGAAGCAGGCAAAAGTAAAGTAGCAGAGCTGCGAAAAACCTTGAATGGGAAGAACACACAATCAGCCTGGCTCAGGTCCTGTTGAGCATGCTGGAGCATGAGTACATTTGTATTAAATATGAGCTAGCGTGAGTTTGAACTGGGAATTTTTGTGTTTTGGAGTAATGATGGGTGATAATTTTGTCACACTGATGTTAGTGGAGCTGAGTATAATCTTAGTTCCTGAATTAAGTGGCTGCTTAACATTGACATGCTGCCTATATCAAGGACAAAAGGCTCTGCCTGAGGTTTAGTTTGCTGTTAAGTGACAGGGAGGCCAGTTACGAAGATATTGAGTGGAATGTAATACAGTAAAGCTGGAAAATAAATGAGTAGAAGTAAAAAAAAAAAATATTAATTGGTTAGAAAAAGAAGAGGAAGTTTCTACAGAATTTATTGTTTTCTAAAGACCATAAATGCATTGAATATTTGAAAGAGCTGGAAATAACTGAGAATGACGGAAGAACAATACAGATGAAACAAAAGGAATCCAATGTAAAATTGCTTGCCTTTCAGTTGTGTTGATTTCTACATGAATTCTGTACTGGTTTGCTTCCAAAGTTCAATGTACAGTAAGAAATTCTGAAATAACAATCATCCCCAAAAGTAGTAAAAATACTGAGAGCAATCAAAACTTTTGCTTGGATTTGGACTTAAAATGATTTCTACATTGTAAGGTAGACTGGAATTACAACATACAAGAGCTATTTTGGGAAAAGACACGCAAGATTTTCTCCTAAGTGTGTCATAACAGGACATTTTCATATTTCAATTTGGGGGGTTGTTATTTGGCGGGTTTTTTAAGTTTTTTTTTTAATTTATTTTTATTTTCCTCTCATTTAAATACAATTCCAGGTAAATTAAATTCCTTTTACAGTGGTTTTCATTTGATGTTATGTTCCACATGAACAGGATTTCATCTATATTATTCTGAACTTGCACCCATTTATCTGAAAGTGACTGTTTCCACAAGAGGAATAACTTTGCCTTTACTTTTTTCTTCCTCCTTTCTTTTGGTGGTGACTTTTTGTGGTGGGTTGACCCCAGTCAGCAGCTAACTACCCACACAGCAATTTAATCGTTGCTCCCTCCCCAACCCCAACCAAGTGGGATAGAGAAGAGAACTGGAAGACTGAAATGAAAAAACCCCTCATGGATTGAGATAAAGACAGTTTAATACAGGGGTCCTCAAACTACGGCACGTGGGCCGAATACGGCCCCCCAGGGTCCTCAATCCACCACCACCCCCTGCCAGGGGTTGTGGGGGGAAACCAAGCAGCCGCAGATGTCTTCCTGCCACTTCATCTGCGCGCCGGCCCCCTGTTTAAAAAGTTTGAGGACCCCTGGTTTAATAGATGGAGGAAAGAGAAGAAATAAAACCCTAAACAATGCAAACCAATCATTAACCATCTCCCACAAGCAGACTGATGCCCAACCAGTCTCCAAGTAATGGTCACCTTGGAAAGCCATGGAACCCCATGCATTTCTTCCTCTACTACAGTATTACTGTTGACTATGACATTATATGGAAAGGAATATCCCTTCAGCAAATTTGGATCAGCTGTCCCAGTGTCCCCTCCCAACCTCTTTCTGATCCCCAACTTACTCTCTGTGGATGGATGGGGGTGCCAAATGGGAAAGTAGAAACCAGATGCTGTGCAAGCACTGTTTAGAGATAGTCAAAATACTGGTGTATTATCAATACTGTTTTAGCCACAAATCCAAACCACAGCACCACGGGGGTTGCTACAAAGTCAGTTAGCTCAATACCAGGCAGACCCAGTACAATTTTAAAACAGCTTGCCAATTTTCCAGGCCACTGGGTAACCACATATTACCTACCTACCCCAACTTCTACATTTCCAATAAATAAAACACACCTTATCATTTGTTATGAACATAAATAGGCTTTTTAAATTTTTTGTTCCAGAATTGAGAGGTGAGGGGGTGTTATATGTTCACGGCTCATAAAGTTATTTGTGATCTTTCAAGATGAGACTAAAGATATTTACTAAGTTAGGTTTGTTTCAAGTAATGTTCGTTCCCTCCAGAGCTGATGCTTGGTTGAAGAAACATCAGCTAACCGCAATACTGGAAATGCACAAGCACTGGAAGAAAATAAAACCTGACTTTCATATTTACTTTTGCCCCTCTATTAAAGATGTAATAATGGAGATGGAAACCATTACCATCCATGCAGCAGCCATTACCTACTCAGATAGCTTTTACACTTTCTAGCACCCAGGGCTGCTGAAAAGAGAAGCCAAGGAGCTCAAACCTATTAGCTGGGACTGGCAAATGTCTGTGGGGACAACTTCCATGCTGTGCAAATTAGTGCTGAAATTACATCAGCTTTGTACAGCTACTGTTTATTCAGTGTTCTTTGCTGTTTTTCTATCAGCTGAAATGAATGGTAATTCAGCAAAACTGCGATAATAGACTTGTGTTTTGCTGTGTTCTGCTGTTGAGCTTCATTAAAAGCTTCAATATAAAGCTCTGCTGTGGGAAGTCTCACAGACCTAAAATGTGAGGTCTCCTGAGAGCTTTTAATTTCAAACCCAGGTCAGATCTCATAAGGACTCTTTCTTTTCTTTTTAGGGTTTGAGGTGTACTGGGGTTTGGGTTTTTGTTTTGGGGTTTTTTTTCCATGTGTGTCTTCATCCTTTCCAATGATATCTTAAAAAATCATTGAAGTCGCTTTTGAAAAGTAAGGCTTAGTTCACAAAGCTCAGTTTTAATGGGCTGGGCTTTGAATATATCAGACGTGAGATTCCTGCAGTCAACTCACAGGCTGCTGCAGGCAGCTGCAGTACTCAGTATAGAGGTTATTTTTCTTAAGAGGAGAATAAAAATAATAATAATATTAAAAAAAAAAAACAAAAAAAAACAAAAAAACAAAACCAAACCAGAATAGTCGTGTCTTATTGTACACAAGGCTTTACAGAAGTAAAAAAGCAAAAAAGAAAATGGCAGGGCAAAGTTTGGTGAGGCACTATGCCGAAGCGATATGTCAGGCAACAACTGAAATTGCTGTATGGGTATAGTAAAATCTCGACAATAGATAGGCAGGAAATCCTAAGCAGTTTTCACGACTTCTTAGGACAAAAAAGTATTCCAGTAAAAGTGGCTACATGTATTATATTGTAATATCTGTGTTCCACATGGAATACTGTTGTGAAAAACAGCTTTCCTCAGAGGGGCAGAAGGAATAACTGCGGTAGGGGCTGGCTGTGGCTCAGTGTTCACTGCTATGGAGATGGATACAGCTTACAAGAGGAGCCCCAAAAGTCACTGGGTGATAAAGCTATTTCATTTCATTCTGTATTTCTGGGTTCTTAGGGACAGGGCAGCAGAAAGCCCCTTTGTCAGCATGAGAATAGTGCACCCTTGCCTGTGGAATAGCAGAGTGGAATTCTTAGGACAATCTCCTCTAAAATTTAAAAGCTGCGAGGGCAATAGGCAATCTCATGATTCTGTAGGTCTGATACAGTGGCAATACTTAAGGAAGTGATTGATTTACAGTTTGATTAGATATTTTGGTTACAGCTTGCTTAATTTCTCCCGAGGCTCTGCATTGCACAAATAAGAGGTCACCAAATCTTCATACTCGCCACCCTCTCCCAAGCCTGTGTTTCACATAGAGAAGAGGTAACAGAAAATCCAAGCAGATTCTGTGACAATTTGCAACTGAAGCAGCAGCCCAGGCTTCAGTCGTACCAGAATTTATCACCTTGTGCTTATATTACATACATGTGAAAATGCATATCTATTGTAATACAGGTGTTATTGAACTGCTCATTACCATGTTCTTAAATCCTTTTTTACTTATCTATTAATACTGGGGCCTTAAATCTCAAGGCAAGGCTTTGTGGCAGGAGCAAAATTAATTAAAGCAGTTTGTTCACAGCGGATCAATTACAATATTCATTCACTGCAAAGGTTTGCATTCAAAGAACATTAAAGCTATAAATTAAATGAACCGGTTCCAATATACTCATAATTAGACTTCCCATAGCATGTTTATCTGGGTTGCAGCTCTGCAGTGTAACAGAAAAAGACATTAGTGTGTTAAGAGCAGGGTAAAAACCACAACACTGTGGAAATGGTTCAACAAGGGATAACACTAGGAGCACCACAAGCATTTTTCTGGACAAAAAAAATGCATTTTTGTGTGTCACTATGATTTATGAGACGTAGTGTGTCCTAGCTGATAGGATTTGGAGCTGTGGTTCAGGTATGCCAACTTCTATTCTTGTTACTGCTCTGTTGGGTGAGCTACCAGCTTGCTTTGCCATTCTGTGCCTCCATTTCCCTGTCAATTGAATGAAGTTACAGTATTTTTCAAAGAACATCCTAAATCTCTAGCAGATAGCTGTTTCTCACCTATCAAAACTCACTTTTGCACCAAATTCCAAAGGACCTTCCCAGAGGATAGGAAGAAAAGAAAATAAGAAATACTAACTTCAATAGAATTTCCTCCCTTAGTTCTCAGCACACACTATATCCTTCTTTTGTAGATAGATTAGGGCTTTTTACTTTTGGATATTTTTTTGTTTGTTTGTTTGTGCCAACTGTGCTGCTTTGTGCTGTTGACTGAATGCAAAGTGCTTGTATGTTTGAATGCCTTTCTTGAAGCCAGAAGAAATCAGAGCTTACATTTTATATAAAATCATCATTTCTTTAGTTCCAGTTGTAAATTTTTCAAGCTAGTCAGAACAACATTCAGTACCTTGGGCCAAATAGAAATACAAATTGTCTCTGTGTGCGTATTTTTATAAATAGGACATTGTCTCTGCCTTCACCTCATGCAGCAGAGTCACAGTATTGTAAGCAGTAGATGTAATTCAGTAAATGTGAAATTCACGCCTAATCAGGTATAAGACTGAAATAAGCAGCAAAGTGATAGCTTTGGTATCTGTCAATGAAAGCTCAAGCAACTAGAAATAGAAAGTCAGAGAACTTCCATGAGACCAGACTTCTACCTGGAAAACTCTGAAGCAAAACACACACAAACAGGAGCACAAAGGGAGTAATGCAATGGCTCCCCTGCTTGTATCCCCACGCTGCCTTAATTTTAAACCTGAATAAATTGCATCTGTCAAGGCATAGGCAGCAGTTGTGCACATGTTCTTCTCTCAGTGTAGCCTGCAGATGTGGGTCCCATTTTTTATTACCTCTTACACTATGCCATTCCATACCATTTGCAATGTGAGGTGGTTTCCTAACTCCTGCCTGTGAACACAAAGTTCTGTTTGAAGTATCTGCCTAAGCTGACTAAAAGCAAAATTAAATCAGACTGCTTTGAGACTGTCTCACATTCTCTTTTGTGTGCTCTTCACAGTTTGCTTCATGTTTTCATCTCTTGTAGGAAATGTTTTAACCAATGTAATCGAGATCCATAACCACATAACCTAATGCTGATCATAACCATTATAAGTGTCTAGAATTAATTTTGTTACAGATTTTCCAGGATTTCCAGCTCATATGGATAACAGCTATTTTTAAAATTTAGCGGATCTTGTGTTTACTATTTCCTTCCCCCTTTCTTTTAAATATATATGTGTTTTCATCTATTAATTAATAAATAAATATGGGCAGCATAATTTCTATATAGAGATCTGCATTTAAATATATATTATTTTTCCCCAATAAGAAAGTTTGTGTATGGAAAGTAGAAAATACTGCTGTTTTCAACTGTTTTGTAAATTTCCTTCAAGCAGACACATGCTCCAAGATTTCTTGAAACCCCTAAATTCTGAGATACAAATCTAAATCAGTTTCTTAATTAGTGAGATACTTGTATTTGTGACAGCTTGAACTTCGGTCCCTCACATTGAATACCTTTTACATTCTTCTAAGCATAAGTATCAGGCACCAAAAGCTGTATTTGGAAAGCAGTTTACAATGTATGTACTCAGCTAGTTTTATCCTCTATTGATCCGGTTGAACAGATAATGTAACAAGTGAGTTGAGCAAGACAAGGAAGGAACTATTCATACCAACAGTTTTCTCTGAGGTGACTTGTGGTTCCACGGAAGGTTAAGACCTAAGTTATATTTTATATATTACTACTTTGAAACTTGATAGGCAATGACAACTTCTATTATAAGAAACATTTGGTAGCTACTTCATTTCTGCAAGTTGAAATAGCATTAAAGTCATCATGTGTGGTCCTAAAAGGAGGAAAGAAAGACATACTCTTTGCTCCTTCATATTTTTTTCTGAGGTAAACTGGAAACAGTTCATTTGACTGCACTATAGCACAGTTGACTAGAGGTACAAAAAGCCATCACCAAAGCTGTCATTTCAATTTCTAACTCATTTCCTCTCTGTTTCACAGTCTGCATTGAAAAGGCTTATTCCCCAGCTCCTAGACCAAGGCAGCTTGTGAATAACAAATCTCAATGTCAAAAATGTCTTGCAAAATGGAAAAAACAAAATGGGAAATGACTAATGAGAAAACCTTAGACATCCCTTATCAGGACCTATGAATAGCGGCTTTAACAGTAACAGTAAGTTAGTGATGACATATGTTATAGCACTGTTTTTGCCACTTCTTCCGGAGCTGAAATGGTAAGCTGTACTCTCCGTGAAGGATGTTTAGTTCATCTTCTATGATAGTATGAGTAACCATCCAAACCAAAGAATGTCCTGTTCTCAAACAGCATTCAGGAACCTCTGCTTTGCAGCACAATCACAGATTTGTATTGCTCAAGTCTTGCACTTTGAGTGGAAAAATCTCCTTGGTCACAGTCCTTTCCTTGTAAGAAATACCTCTGCCTTTGTGCTCCCCTTTGGATGCAATCAAAGCTTAAGCCACCTGGTGGACTGCTTGTAATGTCAAGGGCTATCAAATACTATGATTATGGCAGCATCTGTAGTGGAGTCCCACAGTTCATTGCTCTTGAGACAACACTGGTGATGGAATCCATGGAAGTGAAGATGCCGAGGGGTCTGAGCTGTAGCTGCAGCCAGAGTTATATCATTCATACCTGAGGTATTAAATTCTAATTGTAAGAGTGCAGACAGTGGCTGAACAAAAGAAATACATCATAGAGTTGGACGTAATAAAATATACTAGTCTTACTGATTATTTGGCTGCTTTACTGTTGTCAGGTCAGTGTAGATTGCCAGGCAGAGAAGAATTTGATAGAAGACAATGCAGTATCTCTGTGTTTATTTCTGAACAACTGCCCTTTTATAGCAGATGGCTTAAAACAACACACTGGGGTGAAGCGAGTGAATAATCAGACTGATCAAGACATGCCTGTATGTTGCCTGATAACTAGCGCTGCCATCACTGTGGGTTCAAGTGACTTCCCCTGCAGGTTCCCTAGGAATTCTGAAAGTTGTTCCATTTGAAATATTTCATATTTGTTACGATTACATAACTCCTATATTACTTAAAGTTGTTCTGCTTTTGAATATTTTGAAAGTTCAGTTCTTTATACTAATATTAGTAGGAAGACCAAAGTTTGACTTGGAACTTCTTAGTTTTAATTATCCATATTCAGCTAAGTATTTACTCAGTTCCTGATGTGCAGAACTTTGAACATTTGCTGAGACCATTGAAATTCACTTCAGTGAATTATCTCTCGAAGGAGTTGCAAGGAAAATGTGTTTATTCAGATGGGAGAAAAAGTTGTTAGCAACGCAAACTTACCTTCTGATATGTTAAAGAAAACTGAACTTGTTTGCTATTTATTTACATTTCTGTTTAAACTTACTTTCCTTAAGTTAACAGAGGAAGAGTAATGCCTTCAAATTGTCTGTAGGATAAATAACATGTTGGTTGTGTGTGTGAGTATGAGGGGAAATACAGAGAAGGTGAGAGAAGCTTTCCTTGATTTTTGGATCACTTATCCAGGTCAGATGAAACACCTGATTCCCTTAGAGACTCAATTTCAGTAAAATTTTAATGTATCCAGCCACAGTGTTTTTAACAACCACTGAATTTCATAACAAACTGAGAATTTAATAAACAGTTAAGGCAGAAATTTTATCAGCTATAAAGAACTGTAATGTCTTGTAACTTAGAAGTAACTCCTGACCTGTCAAAGGAATTTTGAAACAGCAGGCATGTTCTAAAAGCACCTAAATGAAGTACTTAATATCAGCGTGGTCCTTCCCAGGCAGGAACAGATTTGGGGGTGCTTTCTCACAGTCCCTGTGAAATTCTGCCCTCCCACCCAAGCAGCTCAGCTACTCTCTCCTTATAGAATCAGATGCGATCAGATTCCTCTTATGGCCCCCACACAGTATGCAGCTGCCTTCCTGAGAATGCTGCATTTGTGCTGGGTGGCTTCTGTCATCGGGCAGGAGAGATGCAGGGCTGTGGCTGCTAAGAGAAAGGATGGCATGCTTCACCTCTGCTCACGAGCTACAAAGGTTTTGTTCTTACGTGTGGCTGAAGAAAGTGTCTGTCTTTTCAAACAACACTGGGAATAACTGTTTAATGTTTCCTAAGGGCAAAGTCAGGATGATTTATGGAAATATCTTTAAAACTGTGGTTCAGGAGGTGAATTAGATGTTTAATTAGGTCTATATTGCTGCTTTTGCAACATGTAGGTATTCTGAGGTTATTCACATACCTTCTTGCACACCTATTCTTATGTTAGCTTGTTGGCTGAGAGGTCTTATCTGTACTTTAGGTCTTTTCTGAATGTAAGTTAGTCATGCAAGCCTGAATCTGGTTTCCATAGGCCAATACTGCATTTGGGTGCTGAACATTCAAGTGAATTGTGGTTTTCAAAACGAAGAGACCCAATGACATAATTTAAAATTATTCAAATGACAGAACTTAGAACTCTGCTTCTGAAAATCATACTCCAAGGTTTTTGGATCAGAGAACCGATTGAGAATATGGGCATCCAAAATCACCAGTTTGCATTGCGATCATCCTCATTTTCAAAGGCCCAGTGGTTATTGCCAGTGTAGGTAATAAAAACTGTGAATAAACTTATGATGATATTCTTATATGAAAGGGTCATTTAAGGAACTGAACCACAGAACGGTGGATTTTTTTCCCTTTTGCTTAGGCAGATTTGAATCTGTTCCTAAATGCAAAAGAGAAAATCTAAGTCAAGCCTTTTAAAGTCTGCCTGTTGCTAATCTGGAACTTGATATATGTGACAGTCCTACTATTCAGAAAACATCCATTCTGGTCGTCTCCTTGCCAATATGCTTTTTCTAAATTTTCATTTCCCTGGAAACATGTCCTGCAAATCAGCTATGGAAAAAAAACCAGATAAGAGAAATATTATTAATTTCCTCTCCCTCCTAATCTACATGAGAGAAAGTGGGTTTCATGTCTTCCTCGGCACACTGTCATAGCAATTTATGCAGGTCCCTGCTACCATATACCTAGCTCAGTAATATGAATCTGTCCTTGTGCATTCAATTACATTCACTTTGTTTCTACTCAGAAAAAATTGAAAAGAAATAGCACGTGGTACACATGGGCTCAAATTAGGTGATTCTCTCTTCTATGTAGATTTTAAGTCATTTTGGTTTTGTTCTTTTTGTACAATGGAAAGGTACAAGAATCACTATGTCTCATATAAACATACTGACTTCAGGATTGTGGGGTAATCATGAGTAGATTAATATACATTGAAGGCATGCCTGATGGCTGTGTTTTAACATGAACAGTTGATCTGAAGTCCTTTTGCTTGTTTCCATGTGTTTTTCCATAAAATATTAAGAGTAAAATTACACATCTGTCTGAAATATCTGTAGGGTGATACAAGTGCCCAGAGAAAACAGCTGAGTGTATACAGTTACATATAAAACAGCTTTCAGAACAACATCTCCTCAGGAAAAGAAGCAACCATGTTAGCAGAGACATAAAGAATACCATAAAATTTAAGGTTGGTATTCATTTTACAGGACACCCAACCAATTGAAACTATTATATGTCTGTTAAGCTGCAGCCTTGCCTTAGCTCTTTTTAGGAAATAATACTATTGGCTTTGAAATCTTGACAGAATTTCCCTGAATTCTTTTCTGTTTGTTTATAGAAGTATAGATATTGTTGATTTTTTTTTTTTTTTTAAGAAAGAGTACAGATAGAAAGTAAAGCAGTTAGAGGTAATTAAATTAAAATGCCTGCCAATCTTAGTTAAGTTTCTTTGTGAAGATTCATTGAAAGACACTGCATACCGGTGGCCTTTAATCATGTGATTACACAGTTTTCCTCAGCTTCATCATGGAATAAATGACAACTACTTAAAGATTTCCTTACTGATTTGCTTTATACTGGTATATTTCTACTATATCTCTCTATATATACTATATATCTCAATATAGGTGGTATAACTTCCTATAAGCACAAAAAGTGCAATCTTTTCTAACAAAAAATGATAAGGCACAACTGATTAGTTATAATAGAGACATGATAGGCAGCAGAAATTTATCAATAAAAGAGCAAAACTCCTATTGCTATTTTTCAGACAAGATATGATTTGAAGTTTATAATGCCCGAAAGATCAGCTAAGGTCAACTTGGGCTGTTTTCAAGAGATATAGTACAGTAGGTTGACCTTGGCTGCCTACCAGATACCCACCCAGCTGATCTCTCACACCTTCTCAACAGGACAGAGGGAGAAAATAGGATGAAAAAGCTCGTATGTCAAGATAAAGACAAGGAAAACACATACCAGTTACCATCATGGGCAAACCAGACTCAATTTGGGGAAAGTTTTCTTTAATTTATTGCCTATTAAAATAGAGTTGAATGAGGAGAATCAGAGAAAGTTTTGGGCTGGAAGGGACCTTCAAAGATCACCTTGTCCAGCTCCCCTGCAACTGGACGTCTTTCACTAAATCAGGTTGCTCAAAGCCCTGTTCAACCTGACCTTGAACACTTCCAGGGATGGGACATCCACAACTTCTCTGGGCAACCTGTGCCAGTGTCTTACCACTGCCATGATAAAAAATGTCTCCCTTATATTCAATCTAAATCTACCCTCTTGCAGTTTAAAACTATTTCCCCTTGTCACTACAGGCTTTGGTAAAAAACTTCTTCCTGTCTTTATTATAAGCCCCCTTTTAAGGCTTTTTATAAGAAAGGCTGGAATAAGATCTCCCAAGAACCTTCTCTTCTCCAGTCTGAACAACTCCAACTCTATCAGCATTTCTTCATAGCAGAGGTGCTCCAGTCCTCTGATCATTTTTGTGGCCCTCCTCTGGACCCAGTCTAGCAGGTCCATGTCTTTCTTGTTCTGGGAGTCCCAGACCTGGACACAGTACTCCAGGTGGGGTCTCACAAGAGCAGAGAGGAAGAATCACCTCCCTTGACCCAATGGCCATTCTTTTTATGCAGCCCAGGACACAATCAGCTTTCTGGGTTGTGGGTACACATTGCCAGCTCAAGTCCAGATTTTATCCACTGCTATACCCAAGCTGTCCTCCACAAGGTTCTCTCAATCTATTCATCTCCAGTCTGTAGTGATATTGAGGTTTTCCCTGACCTTGGTGCAAGACCTTGGACTTGGCCTTGATGAACTTCATGAGGTTCACATGGGCCCCACTCCTTAAGCCTGTCAAGGTCCTTCTGGATTACATCCATTCCCTCAAGGATATCAACTGTGCCACTCAGTTTGGTGTCATCTGCAAACTTGCTGAGGGTGCACTCAATCCCACTGCCTGTGCCACTAATAAAGATATTAAATAGTATTGGTCCCACTACAGATCCTTGAGGGACACCACCCATTACTAGTTTCCATGTGAGCCATTGACTGTAATTTTTGCATGCAGACATCCAGCCAATTCTTTATCCATTGAATAGTCTGTCCATCAAACCCATATGTCTCCAATTTAGACACAAGAATGTTGTGGGGGGACCGTGTCAAACGCCTAGAAGAAGTCCAGGCAGATGACATCAGTTGCTCTTCCCTTGCCCACTGATGCAGTCACTCCATTGTAGGAGGCCAAGATAGACAGTAGATTAGTCATGCAAAGACAAACAGGGAAACAAAGACAAAATCTAAAACACCTTCCCCCACACCTCTTCTCCCTATACTCAACTTCACTTCATTCCTGACTCTCCTAACTCCCTCCCAGCCCCTGAACAGCACAGAGGGATGGTTAATGAGGGGTTGCAATCAGTCCATAACAGTTCCTTTCTGCTGTTCCTGACTCTTCACGCTTCTTGCCTGCTCTGCTGTGGTGTCTCCACAGGCTACAGTCCTTCAGGATAAATGTGCTTCAGTGTGGACTCCCCGTGGGCTGCAGCTTCCTTCAGGAAACATCCACCTCCTCCAGCTTGAGGCCTTCTATGGGCTGCAGTGTGAGTATCTGCACCAGCATGGTCCTCCATGGGCTGCAGGGAAATACCTGCTCTGCTCTACCACTTTGTCTCTGACCGTGTCTCTACTTTACAAGAGTAGGGGAATCTGCTGCAACTATTCTGGCTGAAGTGTGTCTGGATGAGGTTGTTACCTACAAAGCATGGCACTGTTACAGCGTTCATGCAGTTCCACCCAGATTTTCGTTGTATATTAAATACAAATTGCCTGGCTTCCCACTTGCCTTTGCTGACAGATTACAGACATGGGGCTGGGTGAGCTGGCACAGCAGTTCCCATTTATATCCACCAGACTAAGCAAATCATTTAGAACTGGGAGAGACACTGCCTAGCCTAGAAATGATCATCCCCTGAGTTAAAATCAACCATCCTTTTTTCCTGTTCAGGTACTTTTAAGTGCAACATCTTTTTCAGTATGTGGAAGCAAATGTCTGTACTTTAACATTATGTGGAGGAAAGAGGTATATATATACCATCTAAAATGCATGCCTACTTCAGGGACCAGGTATCTTCCAGAACTTCACAGAGAGGGTTTTGTGTCCCCAAGGAGCCATCTAGAGTGCTAGAGTTAGTCAACAGCTAGTTTTGCAACTGTGGTGCTCTCAAACACTTTCTTTAGAAGTCTGCCTCTCTTTTCTGAGCATGCTGTCATCCTCTTCTAGTCTTAGGCCTTTATTTAAATGCCTAAAGGTGGCAGTTAGAAATCACCTGTTCCTCTTGGAACAGTAAAGACAGAAAAATAGTGGTTTAGTATAAAATTTGCTTATGTACAAATAGTTTCAGACTGCTTGTATTTTTTCCTACAATTATCTTTATGAATGTTGAACAAAATTCCTTAATTTGAGACTTAATTTAGGTTGTTGGAATTTTCTTTTCCCCTTCAGTTTATTGTCCCACATTATACATCAATATTTAAAGGAGAAATGTCTTTCTTTTAAAAATAAATATCACACTTGATATTGTGTAGTTCTGAGCAATAAAAATCATACTGTGGTAATGAGAATAAAATTGCACTAGTAGTCAAGCTGGCAAAGGAATAAATTAGAATAAACATCCTAATGCACAATAGCATTATTCAGATAATACATACAATGAATGTAACAGGATGCTGACTGCAATTTTTTATTACAAAACTGAGTGGTGGAATTTAAACATTGTAGAAAACCCACAACCTTTCAGAGTTAATGTAAACATGCCACTAAATGCTTTCAGTCTACCATGGCTTTTTATTTTCAATTTCAATACACAAAATTATTGAAGTAAATCACAAGCATAGGTGAAAGTGCAAACTGTACATATATACAACACAGAAAATCTAAAAAAAGTGGTTTAACGCTAATGCTCAAACTGTTCTTTTGGTTAATACAGGTGGAGCTATCTGAATAGAGAAAAAAGAAGTGTACTGGGAAACGGCCATTTGCTGGACCTGCAAGTTTCTGTGACAAGTCTGACTGAGTGTTCTCTTATACCTACTCAAACTTTGATTCTGAGGGAGGTAAACACAACCAAATTCTCATTGATTCTGCCTCCTTATGTCCAGAATAGCTAGAGAGATTTAATTTCATGTAGGATCTTTACTTCCTTGTGTTGATATTCACGCACATGCACAAAACAGTCTTTCCAGCACAAATGAGCACTTTCAGAACTGAGTCATTGGCAGAATATCATTCACAGAAAATGGCAGGAAAACATTATGTTTTGGCTCTGTCAATTATGTCAATGTAATTACATTATACAGGCATTCACAGAAAATGTATCCCAATCAAGCATGTTACTTTAAAGGTATTTTGAAAACACTTACAGGGAAAAACAAAATATAATTACTATTTCTAACTCCAGTGAAGCTCACTGTGTGCTTAGCAAGTGTGCCTTACTAGGAAAGAAGGAAAGAATTCTAAAACTGTTAATTCTGACACACCATTTATAAAGTCATTAAATCAGAGATTCCCTTCAGTATTTTGTAACAGACTTAGGTAGGAACAGTAGACCGAAGCTATTCCTACTATGCGCATCTGTTCAATGAACACTGTTTTCCCTTAAAGATGGGAAGCTATACTGCACACTACAGTTTGAAATAGGAAATAAACTGAAAGCTCAAGAGATTGAATAGGACCGCAGAGGAAAGGAAGGAATTGTGGAAAATTATGTTCTATACAAACTGTCAGCCATCTTCAAAATGAGATGTGTGTAAGACCTTACTCACCAGCAAACTGAATGGTGATGACAAGTGCAAAGTACAGTGCTTTGGTGATAGCAAGCCACTTTCTGTTTCCATGGTCAGCTGAAAAAGAGAGAAATGAACACTACGTGCAATTTTTACTTCTTTGAGTTTTTGCAAGAGATTATGTTCTTTATATAAGGGGTTAGCTTTCTCTTAGAAAAATCATGAAAAACACACGATAACTGTAGTAACTGTTCTGGATGTGACACGTGTACATTTATGCGTATGATTCTGGTGTTACTCATTCTTTCCTTGCTTGTCCACTTCTGGTGATTTTTCTTCCAGGTTTGAAATAGCTGTTTTCATAAAACCGTTACTTTCTAAAATGTCTAGCCCACACATATGAAGCAAGCTTGTCATCTGGAGGACTAGAAACTCTCAAGTCACACAGCATATCCAGAGCAGAGCTTGATATAAAATTTAGTCACCTCTCCCCTACTTTTGTATGAAAAAGCATTTCATGAAATAGACTATGAAATAAAGATCCAGTTTTTAAAAAAGGGGGGTTTGCAATGCATTTCACCAGCAGCCTGTATTGCAGATGCATCATGAGAAATTTGAAAGAAACCAAAAGTAGTATTTTGGAAAAAAATCATGATGTCTTATGACAGAGTGTCTTTCAATGGTGAAGACTGCAGTGAGAACAAACTCTTTAACCCATGTGATCCATTTTTATGGTAATGCTTCTGACAAAGAAAGAAAAAGTGGTGATAGAATTTCTTCTTTGCCTGCCACCCCAACAAGCATCCAGCAACAATGTAGTCTGGTGTGATCCTCCTCAAATGCCATTAGGACAGACATTGTTTTCCTACTTATTTTCTCTTTAGAACCACACATAAAGCTTTCCAGTGTAAAGCTTCATTAACAAAGAAACAAAAGAACAACTGGTTGCAACTGTTGCCAAAATGCCAGTTGTTCTTGCAGGTAACAAAAACAAAAGGTGCTTTCCAGCCCTTAGGTGCTACAGGGATTTTGCTCCCTGTGACAGCTGGCAGGTATTTCTAGAAAATGTTAAGTGCTTTTTAAAAACTCTATTTATGGAATGCTAGTAGTTTATTTAGGAGAAGAATATTTTTAATGCTATTCACTACAGAAATGATGCTTGCCCTTTTATTTCTCCCAAATATAGGGCAAAGACTTTACAAAGTAAAGGGCATTCTCCACTGTAGGATCAGTTTTGCTGAAATTCTGGGTTAAATATATTTGGATTATATGCCAGAAAAAGCTGGCGGTATATGTTTGCCACCACAGCATCACTGCACCAAACCACTTCCCTATGACTATTAATCCATTAAAATAGTCCTGATTCCCATTCCTTCTTCTGCAAACCTTAGTGCTTCATAAATTACATGACTACAACTTTGTGGTGAATGAATGCATACATTAATATTTTATATCTCTGTTTAGTTCCTGAAACAGTCACTCAGACGCATGAGCGCCTGCCCCACTGGAGTTCTTGTGGTGTCAGTTGTGACATTTTGGTTCTGTTTTTGTCAGCAGACTTCTATGTTAATGGCGTAGCATTGCCTCACATGGGAGAGAGCTGCCATAGCATCAGTCACGGTGCGTAAAGAGCAGAGTTGGTTTAGCCTCCTAAATTCCTGGGTGTTGTATTCTCTCACAGAAGGAGGTAAAGCACTGGTAACCTTTCTAAAAGCTAACAGTGGCTGTCTTCCAACTGCCAATTTTTATTCCTAACTGGCAGGACTTGAATGCAACTCAAATATAGCATGAGTCAAAGAGAGCGCTTTAAATAATAAATGACATTTTAAAAAGAACTCAGTTGGTAATTAAAAATATGGCCTGTAAAAGACTTTTTTTTTTTTTTTTTTCCCCTAGTGGCAGCCGAGGGAAGACCCCAAGAAGCTACAGTGTCAGCCCAAATCTCTGAAAAACCTTGGCTAGAAGGTATGCAAGAGGAAGTTGACCTGAGATTAGCCACATGAAGTGCTGAAGAGGAACAACAACAACAAAACACCCAACCAAAAACCCACCAAAACCAAAAAGGATGGAAAAAAAACCATTAAAAGGAGGATATGTATTTATCTTTTCAAAGATTCATCTGGCCTGTGACTCAAAAGGTTGCTCAGGATGTTAGGGTTTTGTGTTTATTTGCACAAACACACACACACACACACACACACACCCCTCACTTTTCATTTCTGCTTTGTTCATTTCTGGGTTTTAGTGCATACTCTGCTCAGGAGAGAAATTGGCATATTTATTAAAAATTCAGGCAGACAACTTCTGTACAGATGTCAAAGAATAGAAGAAGAAAGGGACATTTCTTTATACAAGAAACATGGCGTTGTTTTTCTATTTCTATATAAAGAAAATAAGCTTCAGTGTGTAAATGCCTGATAAATTGCTTTAATATTTACCTGTGATGGTTAGTTGTGGTGATCTGGGGGGCTACAGTACAGCTCTAGTGCTTCCAGTATCTCTAATACTTGCCTTTCAAACTAGTTTTTAAATGCTTGGTTCCATCCTGGAGTTGTCAGTGCTGAGGTGGGTGCCTTCAGCTGTAGAGGAATGCAGCTGGGTTAATTAACAATATACAGCTGTGTGCTGGCTTCAGGGGTGGTAGGTTGGCTGATGTGGATAAGGTGCAGCTGTGGCTGGTTCCTGCTAAGTAGTTAAATAGCGCTAAGGACCGTATGTAAGAGGAGCAGCTAATGAAGAGAGACCTGGAAGAAGCAGAGGGAGGAGAGTGCCCTGGATGAAAGAGAGACAAGAGGAAGGGTGCACCAGAGGTAAGAAGCAGAGGGACTGGCTTGAAGAGTATGAAGGAACCATAGATGAACCTTAGAAACCTTGTGGGGAGACATGGGAACTACTTATTGAAGTTAACCTGGTATGGGATGGTAAAAGCCTTGTTGCAGCTGGCTAGTTTTGAGAGTGCTGTGACATTCAGCTACTTCAGCAGGGTCTGGAGGAAGTCTGGTGCTCCAGAATAGGCTTCACCAGCTGCCAGCAGAGGGAAAAAAAATAATAAATTAATAATTTAATGCAGGACAAACATCTTGGTTTTGCAAAACTCCTGCTTGACATGGCTAAAATGAAAAATTCCCGTTCTGTGGTAGAAAATGTCCTTAAGGAAGCTAAAAAGGAAAGCAATTGTTGCTGAAGTAGAACATTGAGTTACTGAAACAAGACACATTAATTTAATTTGCCCTGGATATGTAAGAAAGGGTGTCTGCACTGTAACACTTTGAGTTTTCTGACTCCCCCCAAGTTTGGGATAAGGATTTTTTAGAAATGTTTAAATATTCTGCAGGTTATGGGAACTATTTTATGTCTCTTTCTAACACCATCACAGTAGAAGTATGGCCAAAAAAAGCTTTGCTAGGTCTGTACATCCAATACCAGGAATACAGTTACATGAACAGACAAGGTGCCAGCAGGCAGCACTTGGGAAGCTACAGAATCCTTTGGGGGATGTGTTGAGCAGTGACATGTGGTGTGCTTGGGGACAGGAGGAGTCACACTGAAACAAATGCATCCTTACATCAAAGGAGGTGTTGAACAGAATTTAGTGTGGGAAGTTCCAAGACTAGGGAGGAAGATGGTGTGATGGTGTTACTAATAATGGTAATCACTGGACTGTGCATAGTGTGTGTTTAAATAGAAAATAGGTAAATAGCCAAAGGAGGAAAAGTATTATTGGGTTTGCTGCTCTTGGGTCTAGAGTGGGTGACATCCTTTTTGGAGGGAAGGAAATTTTGTCTTCAGTTTATACAAACTACCTTGTTTGAATTCAGGATGCCTTGTAAAGTAGGACAGAAGCTGACAAACTTTTTCAATGTCTTGGCATATTTTGTCTGCATCTCTGAAACTCTTCTTAGGCCTTGCTTACCTGTCTGTCTTGTTTCAAGGTGTCAGTCTCAAGGTTTGTTTGCACATGAACTCTGTTTTTCAGACACTGTAAATGGCCACGAAAATGTGACAGCTTGGGCTTTGAACTTCAAGCAAAACATATCCAGGGCATTTATATATACAATACATGCTTCTGCCTGCCAGAACAGACATATGTTAGTAAAATCACAACTGTTTTAAATTCTTCAAAGCATCTCTTTTCATTTTCCCATGTGGTCTCTAAGTCTAGAAGTTCAATGTAACCTTAGAAAAATAATTCTATATCCTGAACTTGTTATCCTATTTCAGGATTATCTGTGTTTAATGCCATTTAATTTTGAATAGGTATGCTCCCAAGGGTACATTTGATTTGTTCCCATAATTATCAGAATAAAATCTACCTCCTAGCTTTTTCTTCCCACTGCTAAAAGAGCAGTAGACTCACTTGTGGTGCCAAGCCCACAAAATAGTAACGGTCATCTGGGAGACAAGATAGCAGAAGCTGCTCAGTAATCACTCAAGTGCCATGTTCTGCTTTAGTTTGTCTTTCTCATACTGAGCAATGCCATCCTATTCACTCATTAAGTAACATTCCCTTCTTGTTGACATTTTTTTCCCCCATGTATGAGAATATAATGCAGATAGTACACAGATTTAGGTCAAGTAGTCTGGAGATCAGCCATAAGTGGTTGCAAGAAGAGAGGCAAAAAGTTTGCACATACTCCCTTTTTATAATCCTATCTTTATCACACATGATGTCTGCCTTGGTTTATAGTAATGCATGAAGTAAAAGACTCAGGTTCAGCTTCCCAACCCAGAAATGTAGATGTGACTGCTGCTTGTGTTCTTTCATTTCAGTGCAGTCATAATCTTCCTCAGAACTTTGAGCTCAAATAATTAAAGCCACAGTTTCAGTAGAACAACTTTAACTCTTGCTGTTTTTCTTAAAATTTTATGAGACAGCTAGCTGCAGACCTCATCAAATCTTGTAAGATAAATAGGTTTCTGTTAGTTCATATCTCTTTGCTTTTCTCTGTAAGCTATAAAGAATTTTTTCATAGGTTGATGGAATTCATTGGAAGGCAGAATGGCTTATTTGAAAGACTGACAAGGCCAATTCCTGCATCTAGTGTGTGTATAAATTTCATCAAAGTGCATTTATTGTGAGGACTGTAAAGGATTCCTCCAAAGAATAGTAGGGAAACCACAGTTAGGTAGGTCCTCTTCGTAAGTTATAGGGCGTTGCTTTTGGGTATAACTATTGCCCTTTAACTTGAGAACATTTGGACGCATAACATAGACTCAGAAAAGAAGATTACTACAGGACCAAAGAAGAAAATTACTTAATACTGGAAGAACTAGCATTAAGTAAGATATTATTTCAGTTAAGGGGGTCTTGTGCTTTACAGCATGGCTGATACATTATAGAAGGCGTCAAAGGGATCTCTTGTCTGGATTTTCCGTTTCCTCCCTATGTCCTTCATCTTCAGTTCCCTGTTTTAACAACACCTACAAAAGCTGATGGTTAAGTAATATTTATCTGAATCTGTGTAATTTATAAGAGCTGAGTCAGGATAAGAGAACTTCGCTATTTCTATAGTGAATTATAATATGACTTGGAGCATGTGTGTGCATGTGCGTGCTCATCCCTGTGATTATAGATATATGCCTCTCTACATGTATTTAGGTAGAATAAATCAATATTTTTTTCTCTGACTCTGCTACTTACTTATTCCCCGGTAATATGAGCAGCTGTCTTTGAAAAACTTCCCCTGTGATCAGAAATATTTGTGTGGATTTCTTTGGAGCAATATAGGATCAGGCTAGATGTCTGTGCTACCTCTTGCAAGTTATTTATTGTGGGGTTGTAGGCAGCAGTGATCTGTTCTATGGAGATACATTTGCTTACTTTGTCATGCTGCCAGCAAAACAGATTTTCAGGCTTTAGGCACAAAGACAATGACTTTAAGAGGAGAATGAAGAGGCAATAATTTTCAGATATGCCTATCTATTTCACTTCCCAAATGGATATCTTGTTATAAATAACTACATAGTATTTCCATCACAGCCACTAATGTGCAGGGTTTACAGCATATATTTAAGTTGAATGCATTTTAGTTTACCCTTGAGAGAAGGGCAAAGTCTCAGTAGGGCAACCTTACTTCCTTTAGACAAGATATAAGCAACAACTGTGCAACTGCAGAGCAGGTCTAAAAATAGCTCTCTGGCAGTACAGTACAAAGTAATGAAGTATAAAAGCAAGATACTCAGTCTTATCCTGCAGTTAGCTGCTCACTGGAGACTTTCTCTAATTCAAAGTATTATGAAAGAACCAATATAATCTATAGGTACATAAATTTTTCTAATACCTAAGTTCACTGTCATGGAGTTGCTCCTGCCCAAACTCATTCAGATTATATGAGGGAAATGACAAGGTGCCACAGTACAAAAAGATCTGGGTACAGTAATACATACAGTAATAATAATAGATGCTCGGAGCAGTTTCAGCAACTAGAACTAAATCTCCTTTCTCCCACTCCCTTCAAAAGATACAAAAAATGAGAGAAAGAAAGGCAGCTTATTGCAAATAATGACAATGGCTAAGAGACAAAGACAAAACGGGGTCTGTTCCTGGACAAGATCTCCAGCTTTCTTTAGTAGCCACCCCAGTGCTCTTTCAGCAGAGCTCTTTACGTCATTTTGGGCAAGGAGGAATTTAGTCCCAGTGATACATGGTTCACCAATCCCAGGAGCCAAACAGGCTGTTCCACTTCTTAAGCACCTTCTTTAAGCAAGAATGAAAGCCATTCATTGGGGCTGGTTGAAATTAAATGAGCATCTTATTGAAATGTGCTTGTGTTGTGTCTCTTGATGTACCAGTTTTCAACCACATCTTGATCAGGAAACAGCTCTTCAATGCTTCTTATGCTCACCTTTTAACTGAGAACACAGAGTGTATTGATAAATATTGACTTAAGGATCCTTAATGCAACTCGATAGAACTCACAATTTGGTGACCATCCTTCAAACATAATTATAATCGATCAAGCTGATTTCTTTCTGTTGAT
Source organism: Falco naumanni (assembly GCF_017639655.2). Taxonomy (NCBI): domain Eukaryota; kingdom Metazoa; phylum Chordata; class Aves; order Falconiformes; family Falconidae; genus Falco; species Falco naumanni. The sequence goes on along the minus strand of NC_054057.1, from coordinate 25,138,045 downwards.
TTTGCTGATTATTACCAAATCCACATGTTTGCACTCATGCCTTGGCTACATGGACAGTGTGTTCAGACTTATGCCCATAAAGGCATCCAGAGTAGCCACCTACAGATAAGAAAAAATAAATACTATTTTCATTTTTTCTTCCAGTTTTCTGAAAACTTGTTTTTTATTTGACCTATAGGTCATCTGTTGTTCTTAAGGATGTGCACCAGTAAGTAGTTATATTGGCTTGAAAACATACATATTCATTTTCTTTTTAAAAAGGTGCCCTGTAATCACCTTCTAGCACTGAAAATGCTACCCTTAAAAGGCATTTGAGTGACAATCTACAAACTCTATCTTCAGTGAAGAGCCGTGGCAGTTACCTATCTGAATCAAGACCATGAGATATTATTCTCTGTTCTTCATGAGATGCTATGTGAACATAATAATTGTTTTAATTTTGAGTTATCCAGATACACATCCTTTATTATTTGCCACCCTAGCTTATAGGGTGGGCATTTGCACCTCCAACTCATATGGACTCATATGCATGTGCATACACACACAAATGTGCACACCAGTCAAAGCCTACCTCTTAGCTGGGTTATTAGTCTCTGGCTATTTGAGACAAATGCATTTCAGCACACTGTGCTAATCAGGCTGCCACTCCTCTTCTGCCTTTCCCCTCCAGAACTGAAACTTATAGGAAAAGAAATATAAGTAAATCTAAAAGCAGAATTTTATACACAAATCTGGGGAAGTGGGGGTGTTGCAATTTGCTGTTTATTGTTTTGTAGAGGTTTCCATGAGTGGATCAGGGTTTTTTTAATTGCCACAGGAAAGGCAGATAGGGTAATAGACAATTTGCAATAAATCAGACTTTTTCCACTACTGTTTAAATACTTAGAGGTGGCACCTTTAGACATATCTATGAGCTCTTCTGTCTTCATCTGAGGGCAGATCCTCAGTGGATTTAAATAGCCTTAAGATGTAGTGAAATCACTGGCATTAGGACAGAGTGAATCAGCTGAGTCAGCTCATAGGAAGCCATAAGGCACATCGATGAGCCGTGCACATTCCAAATGGGGCCAGAAGAGTAAGTTCTGGACAAAGCTGACTACAGCTCTGAAGACAGGTGTGATCTCTTGTGGATGGAAGTCCTCCCTCCCAATGGCTGTGTTGAGAATGAGGAAATCATGTGCAGGGGGCTTAGAGTTCTTTAACAGCAGCTTGGTGTGAATGTCTAGAGCCTGTTGCACCATGTATTTTAAAACCCTCAAGGTATGACGTTTATTTGAACAATGGAAGGGAAAGATGGAGCGGTGTATGGGTGTACTTTGAATTTCAATGAAAATAAAATATCATATTAAAGAATTACATTTTAGAAAAAAGTTTCGGTGCTAATTTTCAAAGAGCTTAATGTCACAAGTATACCAAAAATCCTTGAGTTGTCCTCACAGCTTCAGTGGAAATTGAGAGATCTTGATATCATGTGAACAGGAAAAATAATTAGCTAATATCTTAATTATACTGATATTGGTTTGATAATTCTTAATTTCTTAACTCTATTAATTTTTATCTTGGAAGTTCCTATCTTTCTCTTTAATATATTATAAGTTTATATCTTTAAATTCATATCTCTTTAAATTTGTCAGACCCTTCTTCTGGCTATTGTATCTGATGTTATTTATTTCCATCTTTGTTGTCCTTACATTAGTAGCAAAATTTGCGGTTTACTGTAATGGTCTGCCCATTGTTTTACATAAGTTTTCGGGTTTGTTCTTAGAAGCTTGATGGCTCACACTGGCAGCATGAATAAGACCTCAAGCTGAAGTGAGGGAGGGACAAGGGTGATGAAGTCTTGTTAAGACCCTCAGCAGAAACCTTGCTAGCCAGAGTGGGAGTCCTTTTACAAAGTAATAGCCTTTTTGAAGTAGGTTTTTTTTTCAGAGTCTGAAACAGGGACTCTGCCTTTTCTGGGACCTTTGGAAACAAAATAAGGTAACACTGATAGATAACAGTGCAAAATAAAGCAGAAAATAACATAATATTGATTAATCCATGAGCAAAATCAGCAGGAGGTCATTACTCTAAGGACACTAGTAGTTATGCCTGGTTAAGAGAAAGGCAATACTGTGATATTTTGCCCCAGATCACTTAAACATCCTGTTTACCCTCCTGGTGTCTCTGGGCAATGTCAAATGCCTGCTTTGAAAGTTTGAAAGAACATCTGCATTGTGTTGTAGTCGTTATGCAGAATTAGCTATCTAGCCTTATTCATCAAGGTGTTTTACTGTTGGGAGAAAGAACATTTTGCTGGTGTTGCTATCAACCTTTATCACAGCAGTCTGATACTTGGAGGTTCCATTTTTATTTTACTTTAAAGAAACAAACAAAAAAAAATCTGGGGTCAGATGACTGGGTTAGAATTTCCGCTATAATTTTAAAGATCTCAATTTCCTGATGAAGAGGAAGAAATCAGAAATGTAATGGAAAATGCTTAAAAGCAGTTCTTAAAAAGTTCACATGCACTGGGATGCAAGGTGGGAACTTGTCTGTGGTTTCTCCATCTGGGTTTTTTGGGTGAAATCGCTTTTTTTCCTTTTGCCCTGGTTCTTTACGTCTTGTACCAAAATATTGCCATGTTGTGCCTGAACCGATATTTAAGTAAAAAAAGTATTTAAAAAATATCATCATCATCATGAAATACTCTGGCTAAGTAAAATAAAGCATGAAGCAAAGTTTTTAGTTTATCATTAATTTTTTTTCTGAATTCTCAGTGTCCTGCTTATAGAACTTCACAGCAAAAATGACATCTGGCTGAAAGATACTGGGGAAGCATAACTGGTCGTATCTGGGTTGGGTTTCATTGCTGTTTGTTGAATATAGGTATTTCTTCAATCTGTATAGCAGGCAACTCATTTGCATTGCATTTTGAACCACCACACAGAGAAGACGAGATATTTTTACCTCTACTGCTTCTGCTCATCACCCAGATGGTGGCATGTCTTTGTTTTCTGGCCTGGCTATTTGAAGTGAAAGAATCTCTGAACTTAAGGGTGGTAAATTCAAAACTTTAGGAGTCAGAACCAGACTCTATCAAGTAAGTAGGTATCTGAAGTGGGACTTTGGCAGAATTTTTACATGTTATTTGTGTATTATAAACATGGCCCTGTGTTTATTCCTATAATAGTTCATCTTTCTACAAAGTCACCTGAAAGTTACTACAGTCCTTATAGAGCATATTATGTGTTTGAACAACAGAAGCAAACATGATGCAAATTTAACGCTCTTCAGTGTTAAAATTAAGGAATTATTTCAATAAAATGCAAAGCCTCTATCTTTTTCTTACCTTGCTTGCTACCCATTTCGATTTGGCAGGAGGGAGATGAATAACAGATACCAAGTCTCCTGCTGCAGAAAAAGCTTTAGAAAACAGACCCCTGAAATGTGTCCTTTTTACCTCCGAAAAACTGGACAGTTTTTACATATTTCTGGGTAGAAGCATGCCTTTGAAAATACAGTATGAAATAGCTTATACAGCATTGCATGTGTAGTGGAAGGCTTATTAGCCACCTAACTCTTCATTGTCAAAGCTTTGCTTTACAGCTTTGTTAATGTACTTGGTATGGACTGTACCTGAACACTTGAAGTCAAAGCACATCTGTTGATTCATGCCCTCATTCTCTAACGTGTGAGTTCCTTCCAAACTTTCAGCCTCATATCTTACACTTCTTCTCCATTATGCAAACTAAGACAAATTTTAACTGCTTAACCCCCTAAAATGCTATCAGTTTGTGACATGAAAGGTCGCTCTAGACTACATTTCTCTAAGCCTTGTATCCCAACCACACTCAGAACACTGATCTTGAGCACTCAACTTTGAAGAGCATCCAGGCTTCTCAATTTCCTCTTCTGCTCAAGAGGACACAACTCCACACCTTCTGCCTTGAATGGGTGGCCAGCTGAATCTTTGTTCTATGACAGATCATGATCCAAGTGGGTTCTGACTTGTTGAAACCTCAGAACACCAGGCAGGTTTCATAATACATGCAGAAATCTAGAAGTCTGTTGCACTGTTGGCACCTCAGGTGGCTAATATAAAGCCAGTCTAGGTTTACCTATCCTGCAGAGCAATTGAAAGCAACTGATGGGTTTGAAAAGTGATTACAGTAAACTAACAATAGATACTGTAAACAAGCAGAAGTTAAATTTACGCTACCTATGTGCGTGGTGTTGGCAGTCATGTTTTTCTAGCTGCATTGTAAATATGACCCGAGTCTTTTTTTTGGATTTGGCCTTTAGTTGTTTGACTCTCCATTGTTTTGATTAGAACTGAGCCTGCATTTACTCTTGAAATGTGGTGCCTTTGAAAGCCCTCCTCTTCAGATGAGACGACTAGCTTATGTCTCAAGACATTTAATTGGTTTCCCAACACTTAATTAATGCTTTTCCCCCACTGAATATTTAGTTATGGTATGCACAACACAATTTGCACCAGTGCAGTTTCTTCTGCTTATCTTCCTGCTGTAGTTTATGCTGCTTTTGTATAACTCAGGTCTACAACAAAGCAGCGACTGTTCAAACTAAACATCTGGTGACATCTCACTGCCTTCATTTCTCACTCTGTGCTTTAACATGAAATTGCTCCAATGTTTTTCCCTGTATTGGGAGCAAAGGCTGAGGTAAATAGAAAGTGGACATACTGTAAACAAAGATCAAACAGCAAGTGTTAGCAGTATTGCCTATGTAAATATGCATATTGCTGAATTAAGCATGGATCAAAGTGTACTGAATATTACAAAGACTAGCTGATTGGCAATATGTAATTTAAAAGGAATTGGTACTTAGGTCTGATCCAGTTATTTCTTTGTAGAGAAACTTCACCATTAAAAATACCCTGCAGACATTGTGAGAAATAAGACTTCAATCTATAACATTTAATGCATAACTGGTCATTAGTTTTGGCAAATGTTAAAATGTCTATTGAAAACAAAAGGAAAGAATGAAATCTTTTACTGTCATGCATCTGAGCAACAAAGTTGCAGTTCTGGACTTGTCATAGAAAAGGTGCTATTAGTTTTCCTGCCCAGGACTTATTGTTTGATTTTTTTTTTCCCAGATGTGCTGTGGTTATGGATACTATGTTCATAAGATTCTCTTTGTTATAATGACAGCAGAGAAAAGGAAAAAATGGTTTACAGCCAGAATTATCCTGGTATGAATGACATTGTAAGACAGCCTGTTTTGTAGGTTAGTCTTTGCCCTGCTTTCTTTCCAGACTACTAGTTCTAATACTTAAAACATTCCTCTTAACATTAAAAGTAACTGCTGCTTGCAAAAGTAATATCAAATAAGCTTGATTTTTTTTTTTTTTTTCCCAGGTTTTGAGGACTGACAGCTCCCTGATGAAGTCTGTGGGGAAAAAGTAGTGCCCATAACCTCTGAAAACTTTTTCATGTCTTTCACTAACTTTCAATGACATTTACAGCAGCTGGAAATCTTGACCTGCAACAACTTGGTGAGTGACCAGCGGGTCATGGATGACTCTAATTTCCTCTACATAGAACCTTCCATTTATGGCAATACTCTAAACCAACCTTTCCTCTTTTGGCCTCTTTAAGGACAGGATTTATCTGCCACTTCCATGTTTAGACTGTCCATATGCAAGTTATTACTTAAGGTGAATAAGAGAACCAGAATTTGTTTTTAATATTGCCCTCCTTGTAGAAAGGTTATATAATTATAATTACTTATATATATAAATACAGTGAATGTTGAAATTAAAATAAAATTCTCTCAAATACTTTCAGAACGGGTAGAATATAAGATGACTATAGGTTTATTATGGTTTTTAACTGCCTTCCAAATCAGAGGGATCATCTTTTATCTTGAGCTAGGCTCTCTGCAGCAGAAAATCAGCACCACTCAACTCCTTGGGAAAAGTTCTCTGTGCCTTTGTATCAGCGAGAATGCCATGTCCCTTGTCTGGGATTCATTGCTTATCCGCTGGAGAGAAGAAACAGTGTAGTGCAACTTAGGTCAGAGTCTCAAAAAGGCAAGAAATGAAATCTTGCCCTCAGGGGAATTTTTATTTCCAAAAGCAAAAAACAATAGACTTTGTCTAAAACCTAGCTGGTACTGTTAGCCATGCATCTGAAACACATGGGTGTCAGTATATAATTTTGTAATCACAGATAGCATTATACTGTAGTTGTATAATAATGCAGTAAGCCACAACATGCTCAATGGAAATCCCTGCTCCATGGAAGTCTGGTTGTGCTACTAACTGAAACTGCTGGATTCCCCTCGTTGCATCGGACAGCTGACACCAATAGTCCAGGGACAATCCATAGGCTGTGATCTACTGATGAAGATTTTGGGCTGTTAAAGCATAGATCAAGTGCAGCTGTGTCCAGGAAGGACTACAGTTAAGCAGACATAGCGTTTGCAGGGAATACTGCAGGGAAAAATAAATTATTGGCATCCTGTTCAAGTCAGTGAGCACCTTCACTAGAAGGCAGATCACTGCTACTACTTTATTAAATTTGAAAACTAAAATAAGTCTGCCCTGAGGGTGATGGCTGAGGAGATCAGAATAGTGCTGCTGGAACTGACCCACTGCTGCTTCAAGAATAATCTAATAAAGTTAATGCTGGAAGTGGTATTTCAGAAATGCTTGTACAGGTAACTGTCATAATATCTAGGAAAGCAGAAACTCCAGGGACTGTACCAAAACCCAAGAATATGAAAACACAAAGCTGGTGGTGGAAAAAGAAGAAAATAGAAGTTTAATTAACAACATAATTGGGTTTGAAAATCAGTTCAGCCCTTCATTAAAAGGTCATTTGAAACTTGTAGTGAAATAAATGTGCCTTCAGATATTCTAGCATATACTGTAAGCAGACCAGACAAGGTGACTAGAAAGGAAATGGCTTGAAAATATATCAAATCATGACATTTTGAGACATCTCTTCAGCTACTCTAAGTTGGTGTAACTCTCTTGACTTCTGTGGAACTGTACTCGTTTACACGAGCTGAGGAGCTGACCTAATATTTATCATCGCAGCTGGGAATGAAAGTAGGGGGGTTTGAGGGGAGGGCAGTGACATTTCTCTGTAAAACTATGAGAGTGCATCTGGAATGCTGGGTCCAGGTATCAGCTTGCCAGTATGAGAGACATGGACATACTGGAGCAAGTCATTCAAAGGGCCACAAAGATGACCAAGGAGTTAGAGTACCTGATATAATAGGAGAGGCTGAGAGAGCTGGAACTATTTAGCTTGGAGAAGAGAAGAATAAGGGGGATCTTAGCAACATGCTTAAATACCTGATGGGAGGGAGTAAAGAAGATGGAGGCTGAATCTTAACAGTGGTGTCCAGTGAAATGGTAAGAGACAACGGGTGCAAACTGAAATTCCATTTAAGCGTAAGAATTTTTTTTACTGTGAGGGTGGTCAGATGCTGGAAATGGGTGCTCAGAGAGACTTGGGAGATTCCACCCTTGGAGGCACTCAAAATACTGGATGAGATGCAGAGCCACCTGCTCTAATTGACTTTGCCTCGAGCAGGTTCTGGGATTCTTTTATCAGATCAGTATCTGCAAACTTATAAAGGGGGCAGGGGTAAAGAGGAAATTTTTTCTTTTTTTTTTCATTATGAAGATTTATAATCTAGTCTTTATAAGGAAAATGAAATATGGCTTTCTTGAAGACTGATATGCATGGGTGTGAAGGAAGTGACTGGATGTTTTTTCTTTCCTTCTTGACATGCTTTTGAAAGGTCAGCTTTTCTAGAATTGCAAATAGCTTTAGAAGTGTTGAACAGGCATGTGGGAAGAAATAAAACAGTTATTTCAGTTGCAGATTGGAAGTTCTTGGAGTAGGTACTGTGCTTTTCTCTTTCAGTCTGTATTGTGCTCTTACAGTACTGCCAAAATTAAATAGGAAACACAGAAGAAAAAAATACTTTAAGTAGCTCCTAGACTGAATAACCTCCTGCAGGAACTGTAGGGTATGCTAAACAGCTTGGAGAAGATAGCACAGGAAAAAGAGGATGTGCACTGAACAGGAGGCAAGATATATTGTTGTCTGTTCTAGTCAGAAAGAATTCATGTAAGTCAGTGGAAGGTGAAGATGCTCAAATTCCTTCAAGGGTAGTTGTACAGAGGTCAAAATCATTCAGGTTTGCCCCTGTACTTCCTGGAAAACAACATTGTCATTAATTTTATAGGCATGTAGGATTGTCTGGAATTCTGTTAGTCTGTGACTTGCAAAGTGTCCCTGTTTTAACCTTTAAGTCTAATGTCCCATCTTAATCAAAGAGGATGCCACCTGTTCTGTAGCACTTGCTGTAAGAACAGATAACCCTAAGCAGAAATAAAAGGAGATTCTTCTGTTCAGTCCAATAAGCAGTCCACAAAAAAAATTCCTTCTTTCCATCTGGGTGTGCATGTTTTTGTAATGCATTTGTTTCCATAACACTTCTTCAAGGTGTTGGGGGGAGGTCTTGCAGCTCTGTTCCTGTGCAACAAGAAAGCAAATGGTTTGCTCAGAATCCTATGAATAAGTTATGATGTGCTGACTGGATCTCTTTGGTAACTAACCAAAACAAAACCCCCAAGGTTAGGGGTCCTAATTCAACAGAGAAATTCACCTCTGGCAAAGGCCACATAAACTGTTGTGGTGGGGTTTTGGCTGGACACCAGACATCTACCCAGCTGTTCTCTCATTCCCCTCCTCAACAGGACAGGGAGAGAAAGTAAGATGAAAATACTGTGAGCTAAGATAAAGACAGTGACATCACTTATCAATTACTATCATAGGCAAAACAGAATTATTTTGAGAAGAAATAATTGTTGACAATTAAAAGAGAGTTGGATGGCAAAGAACAAAGACAGAAAAAGAAAACAATATCCCACATCCCCCTTATTCTCAGGGTCAGCCTCACTCTTTCATTCCTGGCTCCTCTACCTCTTCCAGCCCCTGAAGGGTGACAGCGGGGTGGTTAATGGGAGGTCCATAGCAGGTTGCAGTCAGTCTATAACAGTTCCTCTCTGCTAACCCCTCCTCCTCACACTTCACCTCTGCTCCACCACAGGTCCTTTCCATGGCTACAGTCCTTAAGGTTAAACATGCTCCAGCATGGGCTTTCCATGGACTGCAGTTCCTTCAGGAAATAATCTACCTGCTCCAGCGTGGGGTCCTACATGGGCTGCAGCGTGGATATCTGCTCCACTGTGCTTTCCTACACAGGCTGCAACAAAGTCCATGACTAGGTATTAGTGCTGTTTTGGAAAGAGTGATTATTTCCTATTGAAAGTATTGACATTGGAACTACAAAATGCTCACTGAATAGACAGAATAGTATAGGTGGGTTAAACCCTTAACCATGGTGTTGAGAAGTAGAGAAATGTCATCTGTGGAGAAAAGGATTTCACCACCAATGTAAAAAGTTTTCTGTCAGAGCACAAATATGTGGCAGAACATCACTGTGTTGTTCCACTCTACACTTGCAATGTTCGTGTGCATTAAGTCAATAATCTTCCTGGCAAAATTTCAGGTCCTTCAATATAGCCATTTCAAGGCTCAGTTTGGCCTGAAATATCTTTATTTTTTATTGTGTTGTTGTTAAGTAGTAGTAGTATTACTTACAATTTATAAAAATCCATGTACTGCCAACCTTCATCCCAGTTCCAACTCAAAAATGAACAGCACAAAGCTTTGCTGAATGTTAAGTCTGTTCTGTTGCTAAAGTTGAGCTGCATTATCTGGTTTACTACAAATAGTACAACAATTATTTCTAATCCTGTGGGGGGTGTTGATTGGCAAGTGATAAATATCTCATAAAAACAATTTCTTCGGAGCACTTATGGCAGCCAAAAAGCAATGATTAATTGATTAGTGTCTGTTCTGTAGATAAGAAGTCCATAATTTATTTACAGTTTTACCCTCAAATGCTCATTAAAGTCTGGAACACTAAAGTCAGTGCACTGCTTATGTTGTTTTATTGTAAAAAAATGTATGTTGCTCTAGTTTAAATAACCAAACACTGATAACTGTCTTTCCACATTCATTTATCAGAAGAAAATCGTGCAGATAGCCAATGCATTCTGCTGCTTCTCTGAAAAAAAAAAGAAGCCGGGGGGGATGGGGGGGGTGGGGTGGGGGGACGATGGGGGACGGAAGAAAAAAGATATTGATGAAGAGAAGTACAGAGAAGCAAATGATTCTGGACTTCTAATGAAAATCATAGCTTTTCTGAGGGAGAATGTTTATATCAGTTATTTCCTTCTCAGGGGATTCCTTTAAAATCTGATTCTTAGGCTATTGTACCTCCACTTCATCTGTAAAATATGAAACCCAAAGTCTTCTACGTTCTAAGTTCCAAATATGAGTTCAGGTTAAGATCTCAGATATGATAGAAATGGAGCTTATATTGATTGATTAAATAAAAAAAAAACTTTTAAAAAGTTATACAGAGACTAAGCAACACAACTACAAGCAAAGTGTGAGTTTCATGCTACCTACTCAAAAATGTGCTGCTTTGTTAAATGTTACAGGAAGACTTAAAAGATGCATCTTTATACAGATAAAGAGGCATTGCTCATAATACCAGGCAGTTTTGCAATATTTTTTTCTGAATATTATTTACTTTCTGTAAAGCTGCTTTAAAATCTCTGGCTGTGACAGTGCTAGAAACAAATAGCTGTGCCTTATTAGAATTTTTGCTTGTGAAAATGTTTATGTGGTTAAATGGACGCTGTCAGAAAAACAAGCAAGAAGGTGAGCCCATTCTCAGCAAGCACTTCAGACCTGTTATGAGACCGTAATAAGATGGAAAACAGCTTTGGAATCGGCGCAAGAAATACAGTTTAATAAGGGACTTTATCCTCTATGTGGAAACAGAATAGTTTGGTATCAGTATCAATCTACTTTTCCTGCTGTCTTGACTACAAAAGTTAATAATTTCTAGGTTACCCTCAGGTGCTGGTAAGCTTATATTGTCATGCATAAACAGTAGACTGTTTAAGAAATACTTTTCCTGCTGAATTAGTCCCTTTTAAATGAATTGTAGTTTGTTTCAAGGCTGAGACCTATTTCCTAAGCTGTCACAGACTATTGTTTGTATTTCGGAATATACTCCTTAAATGGCTTTTGACCTTCATGATCTTCTTCACAGGATCAGATGCTGTCACAGCCTTGACTACTGCTTTCCAGCTCTGGGGACATGTATTTTTTAGGACAGTGTAGAAGGAAGAACTGGCATCTGCATTTTTGCATGATGTTTTCCATGGTACAAATGCCTCAGGGACTTCTAAAATTTGGTTTACAATGAATACAAGGCTGACTGTAGCAATCTTTTAATTGCAAGCAGATATTCTTTTAAAGCTGAACTCAACATTTTTTCTTTTTTGCTACCCAAGAGTTGAGTTTTCACTGATTAAATGAATATTGACAATGTTATAAAATCATAGCAGAAAAAGGAGTGCTTGGTATTTGTGACTGTTTAAGAAGCGATAACACCTGCCCTAAGGAATTGTACCAGAAAACAGCCAGACCTCATGAGGGGAGATTAAAGGCATAGTGTATTGTGTAAATTGACACAATTCCTTTCATCAGCTCAGCAGCAGCAGATATGTAAGAAAGACTAATGTGTGGAAGAACAGGCTTTGCTCATTATTCTGTGTACAAGTAATGGGCCAGTTTAATTTCCAAGTTCAGATAAGAACACTTATGAGCAGACCTTTAGACAGTTTATTTTTTATCCAATGAAATTAGGAATCCACAATTTTATGCATCAAATTTCCTGCTGGATAAACCAGTTGAAATGGTAAGTAAAATCAAAATGGCATATGATTCTTTGCTTTTATGGCTTTTGGTCTGTTTGGTAATTCTCTATTCCTTTTTTCTGTTTCCTTCACCTTCTTTCTTTTCTTAAATATTAAAAAAAAAAAAAAAATTAATTGGATTCTCCAGTCTTCTTACTACTTTGTCAGCAACTCACTGAAGAAGTAAAAGAACCCAAACATCTTATCATAAATACAGTTAGCTTGTGTTAGTTCATTAGGCCAAGGAAAAGAAAATAACACTACCTGAGCAGAATTAGATAATATCCATATAAAGCTAACGTAGACTTTTCTTTTGTTTCCATTAAACATGAATTTTAATATTAAACTTAGGAAAATTAAGTCTGTTCAGGAACAAGCAGTGAAACTGCCAGTATTCATTTGATAAGCTGAGAGTCATGCACTCAGCTGTAATGAACTGCGTTTTCCATACAATGCTATCATCCCAGTCTTCTACTCAGAAAACACTGAGAACATTGTAACACTGCAAAGTAGAAACAGAGAACTCTCTGGAAATGGCAATCAGCAAATATCATTCTCAAGTATTCTTCTTCAAATCTTGTCTTTTCTACTTTGTCTTCTCATCATTTTTCTGTTAAGCTTTGCGTACGTTTTCAGGTGAATCTTTTAAAATTGACACTAAATCAATGTTTCTTAGGTAGTGGAAATGCTTTTTATTGCTCATAATACAGAACACTTGGGGGGAAAAAAATTAACCCTGAGTGTGCAGTGTGTTTGAATTATGGTGCAGGATCAATGAGACAGATTTTCTAGAGAAATTGTTGCTAAAGCAAGCAGCTAACTAGTAGAGGAACTGTGTAACTCTAAATGGTAAAGGATTATGAAATTTTAAATGGATGTATTACATTTATTTTGCATGATGTCATGAAATATAGTGTCATATTAAAAAATCCTGGAGGCAGTAAATAACATGAATAATATAGCACAAAATCACACTAATCTCCAGTTGTCATATAAGAAATAAGAGAATACATTATCTATAAAATGGAAATCTATTGGTCTCTGAATATATTTAGCTATTATTGATTTATTTTTTTTTTAAAGAAATGGAGCAGAGTGAACTAAGTCTTTTTCAGTAGAGAAAGTGAGCTAGTTTATGGGTCAACAAGTCATAGCCTATTTTCTGTAATCCAAATGAAACACAATATCAAAATGCTTCTTCTGTAGTGGAAAATCTGTTTTGATTAGTGAAAAATTATGGCCACAGTTTTAAACTTAACACTAGCTGAACTATAAAAGATTTTGATGTACTGGGTTTCTGGCTTGCTAAAATTTTTGTTCCTTTTTTTCTTTCCATGTTCTATAAAAAAGTCAAATATCGAGCTGACAACACCATTGCTTTATGGGTTAGAAAAACATATATGTATGCTTCCATGATGTAAATATTAAAATGTCTATAAAAACAAACAAACAAATAGGAATATGTTTAGGAGAATTAAAAATATTACTTTGATAGATCCTAAAAAGTTGCATTCGTCAAAAAGATTTTGAAAGACTTTGATTCATCAGTAGGCACTGTTGATTAAACTGAATGGGCTCCTAACAAAGCATTTAACTGTTGTGCTTTATCCTCCTCTGTTACAGACTGAATCAGATCCTATAGGTGTTAGACTGACAGTTTCATCAATTTCTGTCACAAACTGTATGTAAATGTGTTTCGTTAATTCATGTCTACTAATAGGGCTTGATGCTTTCCTTGGCCTATTGATTATGTCTATTTGAACTGACTCTTCAACAAACGTAGCCCAAAAATCTTACTCTAATACTTCTTAACTGAGATGCTACAAGATCAGCCTCTAGTGGGACTTTGTTCGCATTTCTGGTCAATGGAAGTGGTAGATGAAAATGTTAAAAATGCCATGGAATCATGATGGTGTCTTGCCGCTACCATTGCCAGTCTTTTCCAAAGAGAATCTGTTCCTCTTATACTTTGGAAATACTGGAATTCTTTCTTATTTTAGGGAAAACACTAAAATTCTGCAATAAAGGACCAAATTTAGCTCTGGATGAAATTGTAGCTTTATTGAAATGATGGGGTGCAATGAGGGTGAGTGTGGCCAGCAGGCCGAGGGAGGTGATCCTCCCCCTCTGCTTTGCCCCGGTGAGGCCATATCTGTAGTGCTGTGTCTGGTGCTGGGCTCCCCAATTCCGGAGGGACAGAGAACTGCTGGGGAGGGTCCAGCAGAGGCTGTGAAGATGATGAAGGGACTGGAGTATCTCCCTTATGAGGAAAGGCTGAGAGAGCTGGGGCTGTCCAGCCTGGAGAAGAGAAGACTGAGAGGGATCCTGACAATATCTACAAATACCTTAAGGGTGGGTGTCAAGAGGATGGGGCCAGGCTCTTTTCAGCGATGCCCAGTGATGGGACAAGAGGCAACAGGGATAAACTGTAACACAAGAAGTTCCTTCTGAATATGAGGAAGAACTTCTTTACGTTGAGGGCGACAGAGCACTGAACAGGCTGCCAGAGAGGCTGTGGAGTCTCCTTCCCTGCAGACCTTCAAAACCCGCCTGAACATGACTCTGTGCAGCCTGCTCTCGGCGACCCTGCTTCAGCAGGGGGTTGGACTAGATGATCTCCAGTAGTCCCTTCCCACCCTGACCATTCTGTGATTCTGTGACAGCATTATTGTTGACCTCAGTGAGGAGGATGGTGACCTCAGATGTTTATTCAATGTACTTCACCTTTCATGTAAAGAACACAATACAAGATTAAGCACTGTGTTAAAAAATCACGTATGATCAAATCATGGAATCACAGAATGTTTGAGGTTGGAAGAGACTTCTGGAAGACATCTAGTCCAACCCACCTGCTCAAGCATGGCTACCTTAAGCAGGCTTCCCAGAATGTGCCCAGAGTTATCCAGAGTTCTAGAAACAGATTAGCTGGTACTAATGTGTAAGATCTGAGTGACCTGTGGTGATTCCAGGAAGATACAGTGGCTTGAGCATTTACTAGTTGTATTGCCAGTCAAAAGCATTTTTTTCTTTCTCTTCTCCTCTGCTTTCTAAGCATAAATCCCAAGAATGGAGGGAAGTGCAGAAGTTTGTGTCATTGAGTGGGATGTTGCCTTATATATTTTTCTTTTATTTTTTAAAGCAGCTGAATCTTAATTACTGGATAAACAGACCATGTATATGCACTATTTTTGTATACATTTACTCAATACATTGTGCTGAGTTTCATTTGAACTATGCTGTATGGCAGTTACAAACTTTATCTTGCATTTGCTGCCTCATGAACATGATGAGTCATGACATGGTACTAAACTAAATGGATATCCTTTAACTATGAAGTGTTATGGCTGAATTATGTTTTCAGCCAATAAGCATGGGGAACTGCCATTTTGGTATTCTTCACATTTGCTGGGACTTTTTGTAACTTATTTCTCTGTTGATGCTTTGAAAGGCAAATTTCTTGTTATTTACAGAAAATTGTCTATGTGAAAATGCCAATCATAACTTCATAAATAATTTACACTGACTGCTGTTTCATCCTTCCACACTCCTATCCTCATGCTGTCTTTTCCTGTGGCAACAGAACCATTTCTGTGATCGTCTGACAACATCAACAAACACAGGGAAACAAGAGCTAAACCTCACCACCAATGGTTTTTTTTCTCTTGGTTTTTGGTTGTTTTTTTTTTCCAGTCTACCATATGGTCACACAAAAGCTTGTGATGCCAAGAGCAGTAGGTTGAAAAAGACCTGGAAGGAACAGGGAGGAGAGAGAGAGTGGACAGTTTTGCTTCCTCCTGTGAATATTCTGAGGTAGTGCAGACTGAGTTTGTAGCAGTAGCTATTGAATTTTAATTTTGTTCTTTGGCTTGTGCATCATAGGAACATTGTAAGAGCCACATTTAAAATTAACCCAGACAAGTAATTGTGATGCGAGGGAATATATCAAGAGCACCCACTTTTGGGCTTTTTTAACTATCTAGTTTCCATTTGTTCTTCCTAACTTCTCCAGCTTAGAACCCTTTTGATAAGGTATCCACACTGAATTGCACCCTGGAGATGTTTCCTTCTCTCTGTAGTCCATGGAGAAGATGGAGATGCTCCAACAGGGGCCCTAAAGGCTCTGCACGGGATCTGTGCTTTCCTGAACCTGCATGATTGTTCTAATTGCATAAAGTCTACATCTTTTTATAAAACACCTATGCTGGAGAGGTAACCATCTGCCCCAAGTGTGAAACCTGATTCTTTCAAGGAAGAAAGGACTCTGGTTTTGGACTGAACTGAACAGAAAAGGGCAACGGGCCAAGCTGTCAAGACTATGCCATTTCTTCATCTGTAGATTTAGAATTTACAGAAATAGATCTTGCTGTAACTTCTGGTATTCTTACCTTACCTTTGGACTTCTGCTTTGAAAGCACACTGTATGCTAAGTAAAAGCTTGGAGCACTCATTGATCATTGGGAAGAAGCCAGTCATACTGAATGTAATTTCAGGTACTGCAGGAAGGAGCAGAAACGCTGTAAGGGAAAGAGCACAGGATTAAAGAATGATTTCCTAGCACTGGTTTGCAAGTGTGAAAGGGATCAGTGAACACAAGTGCACAGAGGCCCCTGATTTGGGTATTTCTGAAGTTTGCAATGTTCAATTTTTATGACTTTGATGTCGTGGTTTTTTTTTGTTTTTTTTTTTTTAACAAGCAGCCAAGAGTTGGGGGGGGAGGAGAATAGGAACTATTAGGGTCATAGTTTCTAGAATCCTTTTCATGTTTGCAGATTTTTTTTATTTTTTAACTGAAATTATACAATCTTTTGTAAACCCAATATTTTTATTCCCTACCAAGTGTATTCTTTCAGTTCTACATGATGCACAAAACCTACAATGACGTTAGATATGCTGGCATATTCTAATCACATTCACAATGCTACCATGTTGTTCATCACCTCAGATGAGAGAGGGTAAGTGAAAACATGAAGATAAAATATCTTAAACCTCCCTACTTCTGCATCTTAGTGAGTACATGCTAAGCAATTTCAGAGCAAAGTAAATCATGTTAGTGTTAAACCTTCATGTTTTAAACTGATGATATTTTGAACTAATTTGGCATACTTTGTACAAATTTAGCAGTATAAGCCCTTACATGGTCAACCACAGTGGTGCATAAAACTTCTCATAGGCACTGTTTCCAGCTTTCAAGTGAAACCTGACCATTAAAAGGTTTACCAGTCCTCTATGTCTACAAGACTGCATGCTTAGTCATGCAGGTGAGTCTCCACCCTCTCCACTGTGCTATTTTATTCTTGTCAGGCATCAGCATTTCCACACTGCAAATGATTGATGTATCAACACAAAATGTTTGAAAATGGTAGTACAGAGTCTATTTATGTGTGCCTGTGTTCCCCTCAGTGTACGCAGAAAAGGCAACAACTTATTAAAAAAAAAAAATATGAAAGAGTAAAAGAAAAAAGTAAGTACTGTGAGGAGCCGAGGAGGCAGTGTAGTTCCCAAGGCAACTAATCTTTTCTCTTTTTGTTAAAATCTAGAGCTCATGTAGGCAAAGAACAATCCTCACATGTTCACAGTTCTGTTCCTATTTTTTTGAAGAACAATCTCTGTCATTGGCTAACATTTTTGTCCAAGATAGAATTTGTCTGTTTAAAGTGGGAGAGATTGATGTTTCCAGTGATGAAGGATTATGTACTTTATGACTAGTATGCTCTCTTTAATCCATTTTATTTCACTTTAAATTTTATTCATTTTAGTAATACCTCCCAGAAGACAAGAGGGATTTTAACAAAGCAATATCAGAATGAAAAATCAGATCTACTCCTTCACATATTTTAGTCCAGACATTTTTTAATATAAGCCAGATAAGTGCTACTACAAACTTCCATGTGTAGAACAGTGCTAATATTAATAAATTATATTACTCAAATACAGTACAGCCTTATTCACTCTGTCACCTTAAACTAACAAACATTGATTGCTATCTTGAATATGTGATTCTATTCATATTCAAAACCCTAGCCTTGATTCTTGAACCACTTTTATTCCATGCGAATTGTGTGTGTGTGTGTAACTCGCAATGGAGAAGAAAGTGCTATTAATTTCTGACTGCAAACCCACATTCTACTTGCATAAACAAAACCTTACTTTCCTTTCTGCAGTGTTTAATGTGAAAACAGGAACAAAAGAGCCAAAATCTACTGATATTTTAAAAGTTACTTTAGTTGATCCTGTTGAATGCTTCCTTTTGGGAACTAATAAATGTAGAGGATGCATGTAGAGTAACCTGGTGGCAAGGACGTTTGGAGCATCCATCTCATGAAAAAGTAATGAAAGTCACTAGGATGAAAGTAAATTTAAGACAACATGAAGAACCTGTCTTAGAGAGCAATTCGGGGTGGGGGATGTATGTGTGTGTGTGTGAGGTTCTTGCATATGTCTTTCCAGCCTTCTGGAGGACAGATGCACTTCAATGTGAACCTGTGGGATTTTGGTCACTCATCTGTTGTTTGTAAGGACCCTTAATTTAGTTGGTAGCCTCTTGCTAGATTTTGGCCCAAGACATTTAAATTTTAGTGGGAAGTCTGATCCACACAGAAGTGAGTCAATTGTCACAGGGTCAAACTCTGTATAGGCTGTGAAGTGTAGAAGGAAACCAGGCTGTCTTGACCTTCTAGTCTTGATCCCTGGTCATTGCACAACATAGTTTTCATCAATTTATACTATACTTTGGATTTTAGACAGACGTGCTTTTTTTAAGGCTTTATTAGTAAGAAAAACCAAGTAAGGGCATCATCGCTGCGGTACATTGCACACAATGCTTTCATCAGCTGCTGATTTTCCTGAAGAATATTAAATCTGACTACAGTAATATAGGTGCACCAAATCAGCAATATGCTAGTGGCAATCTACTAACAGTATTTTTATCTCCATACTTGTGGCTGCCTGAGTCCGATGCAGTGAAAATGACAAGTCTTTCTCTGCCAAGAACCCCTGGCTTAGAAAAATGTCCAACAACTCATTATGGATCTTAAAGTCTATTACCAGGAATCTGTAATGTTTCTTTAGCCCATCATCCCCATCAACATGATGGAACACTGTTTAGCACACCTGGTGACTTCCGTTTCTAGATGAACCTTTTCCACACTGCCCAACAGGAGCATTCACCAGTAATGGGCTAGACAGCTGTTCTTGTAGAACCACTACAGAGAAATAACATGGAGAGAGCACTATCCATTTAATAAAACAAAGGTTTTGGATGGTAGCATCAGGGTTGAGAGACCAGGCGCCATCTAATCCCATTAATTGTCTTCATTTGGTAATGTGAAAGTGTTAATAGAAATAAAGGAAATAAAAATAAGGAAGAGCAACATTATTGCTTACTGCTCAGGGCAAATTTGTGCTGTTAAATTCCATGTTTGTGCTTGACAATAACATTTCATACGCTTAGCAATTTCATGGTTATATTAAATCCGGACTTAACCAGATCACACAGCAGACTGATAAATTAGAAATTTATTAGGACCTATACCATGGCTCCTTGGAATAATAAAAGCATTTTCATCAACTTCTGTGGCCTTAGAATCAGGCTTGGAATGCAACGATTTATTCAAAGTAAATTTGGTGCTTTTGTTAGGGTTTTAAAACACTGCTGTTACTTTTCCTGTTCTATCATTTTATGCTGTTATAGTCTGTGTCATATACTGGAAATACTGTTTATCGAGGAAATATCCAAAACATGGACTACTACATGATTCTTGTTATGCTACTTGTCTTTCATATATGGAATAGTAAATCATATTCTCTTTAGTTTACAATAAACCATTTAACTTCCAACTAATGTTAAATGAAGTTTAGACTGCACTTGCATCAGCAGAGAGTCAGGGGAAGGAGAGAGCTAGATCTGTCTAGATGTTTCCAAGTTTAGACGCAAACTCAGGACATGAACTAATTCCTTTCTAGTTCTAGCACTGGCCAATTTGTACCAAGAAAATGTTAACACAGACCTGCCCTTACTCTACACATCTAAATGATGTGCACCAAACCACAGTTTAGTGCACCCTAAATACCTGCACTGATCTCGAGGGGATTCAGTATGCAATACTCTCTCAGGCTGGCAGAAAATGTAGAAATAAGGCATAAAAAAAAAAAGAGGGAAGCAAAACACTTCCCCGGGTGAAGAAATATAGAACTACAGTATAAATATATTTGAGAAAGTGCTCTTAACTGCTTAGGAGATATGGATCAGAGCAGGGGTCCCTAAAATATTTCAGTGTCTGTCCACATTTAAATTTTTTTTTCCCTTTCTAGGACAGAAACCACATCAGTTTAGGTGATTCTGTTACAGTAGTAAAACTATCAATTGTTAATCTAAGCAGTTAAACATCTCAGTGCCATGTGATGATGCAAGAAAGCTAGTGAGCAAGCACAGGTTTTTCACTGACATGTGAAAGTACACTTAAAATACTGAGCATCCTGTACTTCCACAATTATTATTTATTTATGAAAAGCAGGGATATGTGAAAATTAAAACCTGTTTTTAAATCTACTTCTCTCTTCAAAATAAGGCAATATTCATGGAAAAAAACCCTGGAAATTTCATATTCTTAAAAATAAAGGGAGCAAAATTATAGCATGATAGAATCATAGAATCTTTTAGGTTAGAAAAGACCTCTAAGATCATCGAGTCCAAAAGTTAATGCCAGACTGCCAAGGCTACCACTAACTCATTTCCCTAAGCACCACATCTACACTTTTTTAAACATGTCCAAGGATGGTGACTCTACCACCTCCTTGGGCAGCCTGTCCCAATGCTTGGCCATCCTTGCAGTGAAGAAATTTCTCCTCACACGCAATGTAAACCTCCCCTGGTGCAACTTGAGGCTATTTGCTCCTGTGTTGTTTCCTGTTACCTGGGAGCAGAGACTGACACCCCCTGCCTACAGCCCGCTGTCAGGCATCTGTAGGGAGTGATCAGGTGCCCCCTGAGCCCCCTCCTCTCCAGGCTGAACCCCCCCAGTTCCCTCAGCAACCACCCATCAGCCTTGTGCCACAGCCCCTTCCCCAGCTCCACTGACCATCTCCGGACACGCTCCAGCCCCTCGGTGTCTGCCTGGGGGTGAGGGGCCCAACACTGAACACAGGATTTGAGGTGTGGCCGCACCAATGCCCAGTGCAGGGGGATGGGCACTGCCCTGGCCCTGCTGGCCACACTGTTTCTGATACAGGCCAGGATGCTGCTGGCCTTCTTGGCCACCTGGGCACACTGCTGGCTAGTGTTCAGCCAGATGGCAATCAACCCCTCAGGCCCTTTCCCACCAGCAGCTCCCCAGCCCCCTGCCCTGGCTCCTGGGGCTGGTGTGACCCCCAGGCAGGGCCCAGCACGGAGCCAGGTTGACCCTCACACCAGTGGCCTCAGCCCCTTGGCCTGTACTGCCCAGCTCCCCCTTCAGAGCCTTCTGCCCCCCAGCACAGCAACGCTCCCCCTTAACTTGGTGTTGTCCGCAACTTACTGAGGGTGTGCTCCGTCCCCTCATCCACATCATCAATATCAAACAATAGTGGCCCCAATACTGAGTCAAATCTTTATAGGACTCTCAGACTGACACTGTGTTATGGAAAACATCCTTTAATTTGGAAAGCAGACATGATTTTTTTTTAAAGAAAGGATTTGGGAAATGAAGTATTTTTCAAAATCAAGTCTGAATTGCATTAATACAAGTTATTTTGTGTGTGGTGTTTATGTCTGTATTACATTATTTGGATTTTGTTGTTGCTGTTCCATTCTTTGTTTTTGAACACAGATAAAGCCTAAGATCATCTGCAGAGAGTTTACTATATGAACACAGCATTATTTTCTCTTTTCACCTCAAAAAATAAAATTACTCCTTTTTCCTTCAAAAAACTCAAGCCCTGGTTACAAATTAGCAGGACGATTAAAGCTGCATTTCTCCTAGGAGCTTTTCCAGATGGAATTTTGCCTTGAGTTACTTGACTGCCAGGTAAGTCACAGTAGAAATTGTGGCTGGAAACGCTTGGACATGCCCAAGTAACAATAGACACAAATGAAACTCAAAAATTTGTATCATGGAACAGACTTTTAAAGAATTTCAAGAGTAACCTTTATAATGCATTAATTGCCATTTAAGTAGCCTGCGGTAGTAAATGCTAAAGCTGGGTCTTGTTGCAGCTTCAGCTATTAACTGCTGAAGTCAGGTACTGCATATGGTGCCCTGAGCCCCAGGAGGATGAGGCTGTCCACACATGCCTCTCTGGAGCCTGTTGGCAGGGCTTTGCTCCTGATGGACTTCCAGGACAGCCAGGTGGTTTCGTAATTGATCTGATATGGATAGTGCCCTTGCACATTTGGAGGTCGCATATTTTCACTTGCAACCTAAACCAGTGTAGAACAGGATTTCTCATAATTCAAAAGAAACTGGTACATCTCTTAAAAGGAGTATACTGTTAAACAGTATTCTTTTTTTTTTCCCACTAGTCCTTAGTAGAGAAACAATTTACTATTACTAATCTTTGGGTCCTCATAATAGTAATTCATTGTACAACTATAAAAGCTGCCTTTATAAATGTCAGTTAAGTGGGACAGCAACCCTGAGGGACCGGCTGCTGAAGACTACGGTGAATTTGAGTAATTTCAGCATTGAGAAATAGCCAATCCATTGCCACAGGGAGACAAATCTTTTAGTGCTGCTGTTGCTTTCTGAATGCTATGACCTGGCTCAAAGCCTGATTGCAAAGGCTTCAGGATTTTGGCAGGCATGCTGTTTTGCTGTAGCTTTCCTGGCATTACTTTCTCAGTGGCTTTACCCATCAGTAAGAGATGGACTAGAAGTCAATTACATTCCTACTCTTTCCAAGAGGGTAATTCAGAAAAATGGAGCCTGAAACTGTACTGTTTCTGACCCGCAGTTTGTGAAAGTCCTTTGGTTTTTCATATGCCTTTGTTTGTTTGTTTGTTTTTCAGCTCACTGTAGCAATTTCATGAGAACAGCAGTCTTTAGGGATTTTTTTGGCCCAGTCTCCCACACTTGAGAGGTTTAGATGGCTTGGATAAACCTGTGAATTTCTGAGGCCAAAGCCTCCTACACTCTCATACTTAAAAGTTACTAACTGAAATACAATATTACACTGACAAGAGACAATCTCTTTAAATGTCACCAAGATCGGTGGCAATGCCACATACAAGTAAAGCACATGGGGAAGTGAGTAAACTCCTTGAGCTGCATCGGTTTTGTAGGAAGTGGTGATAGCTAAGTAAATGTGCCATTAATATTTAATAAATGTATCTTACCCACCTCATTACCATTAATTTCTTGAAATGAAACTAATCATAGTTCTGTATTCATGGGTCATCTTTGCCTGGCAAAATGCCTCTTTTTTTCCTACTCACTATATTTATGAAGCAGATGACTGACACGATCTATGTGGAGCAAAATAAAGCATTCAGTAAAAACTTCCCCCCTCGACATTAAGAATAGAAAAGTCCATTAAACTTCTTTGGATTTGAATTCTTTGTCAGTTCTAAAGACTTCAGTGTCCTTTGATATTTCCTTGGGAAAATGACAACTGCATTTAGCTCTAAAATTATAACCCTCTTATTGCACAAAGAGGGAATTTTAAAAGGGAGACAGCAGCTCGGTAGTGACAGCCTTTATTCTGACAGTATATAGGTCAGTGGATTATATTTGACAATAGACATCTGTAGAGAGTGTACAATCTTTCGGTGTTTTTTGTGTTTTTAAGCAGAAAGACTAAATTGTGTATGTGCGTAAGGGTGGACACTGTTACACAGCCATGTGTATGTAAGAAACGAAGATACACAGTATCCGTTAGGTTGTAAGGCACCACGAGAGGTCTCTAACCCAACTTCCAGCTCAAAGCAGGGCCAATGCTGACCTGAAACCAGGTTTCTCAGGGCTTTATACATTTGAGTCTTGAAAACCTCTAAGGTTTGAGACTGCACAACCTCTCCAGGTAGCCTGTTCCACTGCTTGATTGTCCTCACAGGGAAAAAGTTTCATCAAACTGAACTTGTCTCAGTTTATATCTGTTGTCTCTCATGTCTGACCAGCACCAGTTGCTCCATAGCCATCCGGTCCCCAGCCTGCACTGCTGCAGTGTTTATCCACTTAAAGTTGCCAAAAAATGTCCTTTGTCCTTGTTGACTTTCCTGCAGTTCCTGTTGGCCCATTTCTCCAGCCTGTCTTGCCCTCTTTGAATTTCTGCCCTGCCTCTGAACATACTGGCAGTTCTTCTCAGTTTGGAATACTCTACAAACTTGAAGAGAGGGAACTCCATCTCCTCCAGGCAATTGCTAAAGATACTAAACTACTATAGTCCCCTGTGGCACTCTACTTTTAAACAGCATCCAAGTGGAGTACAAACTGTTTACCAATACCAGTTTTGAATGACTTCTTACTTGTCTAGTAGTCCATCCATCTCAGTCATAGTGTTCTAACGTGGTCTTAAGGGTGCTGTGAGAGACCATATGGAAAGCCTTGCTAATGTCAAGGTAATCGGCATCCACTGCTTGCTCCTCACGCACAAACCTAGTCATTTTATCGTAGAAGGCAATCAGGGTGGTTTGCCTCCTTCATCCTTAGTAAATGCCGGCTATTTCCAGTTACCTTTCTGTTCCTTCATCTACCCAGAAATGTTCATCAAGACAACCCACTCCATTATTTTCTGGGCACTAAAGTGAGGCAAAGTGGCCTGTAGCTCCCTGAGTCAGCCTCCTTGCCTTTCCTGCGGGTGAATGCTACATTTGATTTTCTTCAGCCATTGCAGGCCTTCCCTGATTAAATGACTTTTCAAAGATGATAGAGCGTGTCACAGCGACATCAGTCAGCCTTCTCAGCACCTCCAGATACATCTTATCAGGTGCCATGGACTTGCATAGATTGAGATTTCTGAAGCAGTCACTGACTTGACCCTTTTCCACTCTAGACAGTCTCTTCCCTGAACCTTATCTCTAGGCAGAAAAGCTTGGGAGACTTTGTTGTTGGAGACTGAGACAAAGAAGGCATTGAGTATCTCAGCCTCAACTGTGGTATTTGTTATACAAATAAATACTGAAAGAACCAGGAATGAAGGGTTGAACTGTTGCTAAAAGTCTAACTTTAAGTCCCTATGGTAGAAATGTGTCCATTTTACAAGAAAATAATAACTATGCTGTGTAAAGCTTCCATGTTTCTGGGAATAAGGAACTAAAGTGGGTAACAATTTTAAAGCTTAAAATATGTGTCCTGGTTTCAACTGGGATGGAGTTAATTTTCTTAGTAGTTGGTACAGTGCTGTGTTTTGGCTCTGGTGTGAGGACAATGTTGATAATGCTCTGATGTTTTTAGTTGTTGCTGGGTGATATTTATACTAAATCACAGACTTTTTGGTTTCTTGGGCCCTACCAGCAAGAGGGTTGGAGGCACATGGGAAATGGGGAGGGAATACAGCCAGGACAGGTGACCCAAACTAGCCAAAGAGTTATTCCATACCATATGCTGTTATGCTGAGTATATAAACTGAGGGAAGAAGGAGGGGAGTGGGGACATTTGGCATTACAGCGTTTGTCTTCCTGAGTGATCGTTGCACGTGTTGTAGCCCTGCTTTCCTGGGGATGGCCGAACACCTGCCTGCCCACGGGAAGCAGTGAATGAATTCCTTGCTTTGCTTGGGTGTGTGGTTTTTGCTTTACCTATTAAATTGTTCCTATCTCAACCCTTGAGTTTTACATTCCTTTCCAATTCTCCTCCCCATCCCTCTGGGTGAGAGGGAGTCAGTAAGTGGCTGCATGGTACTTGGTTGCTGGCCGGGGTTAAACCACAATATGCAAGCGAGAAGTAGGGGTTTCTGTCCACCTTTTTTCTAAGATCTGAAATATCCTCTTACTGTTAAGTTCGCAAGCCAGCCTTTTCCAAAAAGGGATGTTCTCACTGTGTGTAGAGTTCAGGCAAAGACAGAATGTGTGATTGAGTACATTGTCTTCACTTCACCTATCTGACATACTCTCTGCATTATTTCTCCACATGTATGCATGTTTGCATATATAAATGTACACACTTTTATGCATATATACACACACACACACACACACACAAATTTCCATATACTTGTATATAAAGGTGGGTACGTGCTCAGAAGCACAAGGAAGGTAAGGTCTGAGCATGTTTAGAGTCAAGAATGAGTCCTGGAGGGGCTGAGCATGGCACAGTTAATGCTTTTCATGTAATAACTTAATCTTTCAATGAGTATTCTGAGCCTGTATCTAAGTAAGCACAACAGGGATGCATGAAGCCCAGTCCAAGTTAATCTAATGAGCATAATAATGACAGATAGGCACTAGCTGTGGGGCTTAGCATGCTTAAATATTCTCTTAAGACCACCCATTAACCCTGCAATATAAATATAGCCAAAGATCTATGATTTGTACAGTTCTGAGGGTCTAAAAAAGAGTAGAACAAAGGGGCAGCGGAGAGGAAACAAAATATGCCAGCCAAGTTAACGTCCACAAAGTACTTCTGCTATATGTAGGGGAGAGGGGAATTTAAGGTATTGGAAATTCTCTCGTGTGACTATTCATTTGTCCACTTTTATTTGTTGGCCCTTTTCTTTATGCCTCCATGGTGTCTTAATGAAACTTTTGTGAAACATTTCAAAACCTTTTTTTGAGGAATATTTTTTCTTTCCAGTTATATCTGAGAATTGTTTGAAAAATATGGACTAGCTAAATTATGCAACTGCCTGTATCACTGAGTCTGCAAATTACTACAACAGTTTTGTGAGTGAAAGTCTAACACAGCTGCAATAAAGCACCCCAGTTGCAGTTATACTGCCCCTGTGTGAGAGATTTTGACAATAAAATGATACATTGAAAAAGTTATCTGTGTAAAAGACAAGATTATGATATGTGTAGGGCATGACCAGGACAATGTTGAGATTAAATGGGTTTGGCATCTTGAAGTCAAGCTTCAAGGAATGTCAGGAGCTGAACAGTGCCCCCAGGAACCATCAATCTGTATTAAGATTCATATCAAGATTCAGATCTCAATGAGATTTCATCAATCCAGATCTAATCTTCTGTGCTAGAATTTCCTTTTCAGATGACAGCAGATCCTCTATTCCAAGGTCCAGGAGCAGCTAGATTATCAGCTAGGTTTTGCACACCGATATGAAAAAGAAAGTTTATAATATTGGATCAGAAAATTTCTCTTACTGCAACAGAGAACATACTGCAAAGACTGCCATTGTTGTTGTATGATAAGGAAAATGTGGGTTGCTGAAAATCTGGAGTGCTACTGTGTCTTGGCTCATCCATAATCTGCCACCATCTGCATGCACAATGCTGTGGCCTTGTGAGTAAAGAGGAAGAAGGGATTTGCGAACTACATGGCTCGCTGTTAAAGGAACTACCAGAGAGAGTTGCATGTATGCTGTTTAGCTAAACTGAATAGAACAAAACAGCTTCCCATGGAAGAGAGCTGTAAAGATAACCAAAGCATCATGCCATTCAGCTGTTTGAAAAGGACATCCAAGCTCAAACAATTAATGTTTCCTTTTGAAGTATTCAGAGTGTATATGAGAATGGTTTAAACTAAAAACTCTCTTTCTGTGGATAAATGGGAGCCTTAAGATCTAAGCAGGAAGAATAAACATACATTTTGTTTATCAGTGTATGTGCTTATTTTGTTTTTTGTTTTCTTACTGTACATTTTTTATTTAGCCTATTAGTGTGGCAGAAAGAGCAGATACCAAAGCAAAAGCAAAAAATAATTATTTTTTTCCTTCTTAATCTATAACTTCCTATACTTTTGCTCTCATTTCTTCGTATTCCATTACTCTAACAACAATGAAATCACTGTTGATATCAAAATAAAACAAACAAAAAAACCCAACTGTGGACTTTTAACCTGCCGGTTTCTTCTACAGTGGAAGCCTGGTAAGATCCTGATACAGAATGAGGGAGAACCCTTTTGTGTGCTGGTTTTAGAAATTAATATGATGACCCGTCCTAAGGTACCACTAATGTCGTGTATTCAGAATGTCTTCATTATACTGTTTATTTACAATACTATAGTGTATCTAAGGATTATTGATACCTACAGGAGATTGCTTCTGGGGTGGGAAAAAATGGGATGTGAAGGCAGATGTTTCATCCAGAATATCTTGTCAGAGAGAGGCCGAACAGTGAATCTCATTAGTGCACGAGAAGAGTAGAGGTGCAAGATACTTGAGCAACAACAACAACAAATCCCCCTATTTAATGTATACTGAATTTGATAGGAGGCTTCTTCTGATTTTCATGGACATTGAGCTTTTGTTGACATTTTTTCTTAGATGTCTGAACATGTGTGCCTGTACTTGTACTGTCCATTAGCTGTGAAATACGTTTTACAACCCCACATTTGCAGTTGGCATTGGAGGCACTCTACCTGGGCTTATTATTTCCTGGGCAAAATGCTATTCCAAGTTCCCTTCTTCCTTGAAAACTAGTTATCTTCTAGTACTTGGTATAGTCCCTTCTTTTAAGGTTTGCTTGCAATGACAAGAAAGAAAGGGAAGAAAGAAGCAAGAAATGGGAGGATTTCTGCT
Organism: Falco naumanni; assembly: GCF_017639655.2. NCBI lineage: Eukaryota > Metazoa > Chordata > Aves > Falconiformes > Falconidae > Falco > Falco naumanni. Next base: position 25,109,634 of record NC_054057.1, on the reverse strand, counting down.
GGCAGGCAAGCTTTTTAGTGCCAGTGCTAGAGTTAAGCTCTAAACACCCTCAAAGATCTGACAGGCTAGGAACTGTATGCGAGGAATTGCCACCAGTGTGAGGTTGACAATGTGGGATGGCCAGGAGATACAGGTTTGTCATGGGTTTACAGGTGATCCTAGTTACCAGTTCTAATACAGTCTGACTGCAGAGTTGTTCGTCCTACTGTTTCCTACCTTAAACCCAATTTCTAAGCCCAAAACACCATTTAAAAAGTAACAACATTAAATTAGGAAACATTTGAAAAGTCTACTATTAAGTGTCAGATGATCCAGAAATTGCAGTTTTCACAGGTTCCTAGCTTCCAAACCAGGCTGGTGTTTCAGTGGATGTTTAGATTAAGCTCCCTGTTCTTATTCGATGTAAACTTTTTGCCAGAGATGTTTTCCAGTCTATCCAGAGGTGGAGGTGGACTAAGTTAAGGAGACAATATCTTTTCTGTCCTACATCTTGAGACACTGCTTCTCCCTGACTCCCTGGAGTACCCAGAGTGAGGAAAATGCCTCTATATACCTATTTTTTCCAATATAGACAAACTGTTGTTAAATTTTTGGATTCAAGGGAGTGATAAATAAAATGAGAAACCCATAGCAATTATACTCTCACTACTGAGTGAAGAATTATCTGTCCCCAGTAACTTAATGTAAAACCTGTGGAAAAGCAATCCATTATGTGAAGATGAGTGCGATCTAATCTGCAAGAATAACAAACTGTATATACCAATTAAGAACTCAAGCCATCTGGCCCTTCAGCAAGACTTGCTATATCTCCACTTGGTGCAATAAATTAAAAAGCTGTTTCTATGTGCATACTCAGGCCAAACATATTTTCTTCAAAAATATCTGCTGTCTTAGCCACTCATTAGGTCAAAGAGGAGTTTTTTATCTTGTTTTGGTTACTGTTCTGCATCCGTCGCATTCTCAGTTGACAGCACCTCATGCTCATGTAGATAGTGATGTCAGACTCAGTACTTTCTTTTCACAGAAGAAATTGTCTCTACCCTTCTGCAGTTGAGGAGCCACAGTCCTTGAGTTTCACTGCTACATAGAGGGAACTTCCTAGAACTGGCACTCTGGTGATTGAACTACATTCTCCTTGAACAGTTATTCACAGCTCCAGGTTCCTTCAGCATTTGAAACCTTTAGATATACACCAAACCTATACCCACCCAACTACTGCATGTAACCTCCAACCCCAAACTAGGCATCTGTACGCTTTCTATAAGGAGCTTGCCTGAAGTAAAAGATGATAAGGTAGAAGCAGGACTTGAGTAGCCAAGTGCAACCTGGAGTGGGATGCCTCCTTCCCCTCAGTATTGACAGCCAGAATGTTTCTCCTTGAGTTACAGATCCAAGTTTTTCTTACACAAACCATAATGTCAAACTAGGACCCATTAATCCTTCAGTTAGAGAAATCATCTTGCTGTGTTCAGAGGAAAATCTGAACTTGGCTTTCCAGTAAGAGTGCGGTCATCTCCTGCTGATGGACCAGTGTGCACCAGGCTCTCCTGCTGAAGCTCTTTGAGTCTGTGTAGATAGATAGGTATCCAGCAGACCAGAGAGAGGAAGAAAGAAAGTAACACTTTCCTGGTGGCTAACTGCCAACACTTAGGTGGGTGAACCAAATTTGTGTTTTGATGAATCATCAATTGTTTCTGAAAAGAAGAGCAATTTTCTGTGATTTGAGCTGTATATCAGATAGCCAGATGATTTCTGGCACTCTGGGTTGAGGCCTGTGGCCCAAAAAGAATTTTGAACCATATCTTGCAAAGTATGTTTTCAGCAAATGCTGTAATGCTTGAGCTATATGTTATGACACAAGTAGCTTTTCCTAGCCCTGTGCGAGAGTGGGAGAGACTGAGGACAATGAAGCACCAACAGTGGGGAAGTAGGGCTCGCTTTTACAGTTCTTCACCCAGGAGCAATAACTACTGAAAGGACAGCTAAGCTTGTATAGGCACAGCCAAAAAGCAGCTGTCATAGCAGGCTTAGGTCACAGAATCCAGGATCCAGTAAATCTAAAATCCCAGCCCAGAACAGGTTGATAAGGCTGCAGAGCCCAAATTACTCCTCCCATTTCCACCAGCAACAGATCTGACTCCTCCAGTGAGATCATCCCAGAGCTCCTATTCCCTGAGGCCTGCAGTGGGGCACTTTGTGGTTCTTGGCTATTCAAAAATATTATCCTGCAGGTCTGGCAATCAGGAAAACCAGTTACCTTGTTGTGAGAGTGTGCACTCCAGCTCGTACCCTGCAGATGTCCATTGACCTTTCTCACTTCATTGTTGAATTCTGCCTGTACTTTAGGAGCGGAGCAGCTTAATGCATTTGGAGGCTGAAATTCTTGCACCTTGAGAGAGATGTGCCTGCCCTGAGACAGGAAATTTGTGCTTCAGGAAATATATCTAAATGTTTCTGGGACATCGCCTGAATAGAAAAGTTGGTTTGTTTTTTTTTATTTATGTGTTTAAATTTTGAATATTGATATTTCAAGGAAAAGTCAGTTATCTTTTTATTCATTCATTTCAAAGAGATTTTATAGATCAGGCTGGAGGCTCAGGCTGCTGTTATTTTGATCTACTTCAAGCAAACCTTTAAATGATTTTTAATACATCTCCTAACCCCCACTACTGTAAGTCCTCTTAGGCATACCATCTCTCTATGAAAAGAAATCTTTCAGGATCTGGAAATGGATAAGAAAAAAATAAGCATGATTCCATTGGCTTCTAAAAAAATATTTGGTCTTGTTCTACTAGAAAATGTTTGGATCCAAAGCTTCTCTTTCTGTGCCACTGCTTCCAAAAATAGTTAATATCTACTAGAACAGTTTCCAACTAAAACTGAGATTTGAAACTTGTTGCTCATCCCTAGCAACATTGCACATTCATAGAGGAATGTTAGATTTTTTTATGTCTTTCTCCTACTTAAGTATACAAAAGAGGGAAAAAAAAAAAACCACAACGGGAAACACCCCCCAAAACCAATAATATTTCAAGAAAACTAACAAAAAGAGGCTGTGGTCATCAGCCAAATAGTTCACTAAGGCATGACAATGTAGTCTTTAAAATTTTCAGCTTTAAACTTGGCTAGATTGTATATTTATGATACGCATTACATTCTTCTTCCCTTCCTCCCTTCAACTTTATAACGCCAATAGTCAACTTATTGTTATGACTCTGAAAGCAATATGCATGTAAATAGGAACTGTATGAGTAGTTCAGAGGGCATAATTTTTGACCTTAGTAGCTGTTTTCTGGTGCTTAGATGTGACAGCAACTCA